>NW_027309899.1:0-300000 GCF_047496795.1 Chiloscyllium punctatum | reverse complement strand
AACACTGAGTTTTGTGGAACACCACTTGTCACTTGTTGCCATCCAGAGAAGAGCACTTTTATCCCCACTCTATGCGTTCTCTCAGGCAGCCAAACTTCTATCCATGCAAGCACCTTGCCTCTAATATCATGGGCCCATACCTTTCTCAACAGCCTCATGCATGGCACTTTGTCAAAGGATTCTTGAGTGCAGATGGATAACATCTATTGGTTCTCCTTGATCTAATCTGATCATTACTCCCTCATTGTTTTCTAGCCGGTTTGGCAGGACTGATCTCCCCTTGATGAAACCATGCTGACTCTGTCCTATTTTACCAAACACCTCCAAGTATCAGAAATCCCATCCTTCACGATGGATTCCAAGATGTTACCCACAACCAAGGTTAGGCAAATCAGTCTGCAGTTTTCCATCTTCTACCTAACTCCCTTATTAAACGGGCTGTCATGTTTGCAATTATACAGCCACTTTGCCGTTTCCTGATTTTAGTCATTCCTGAAAGATTACCACTTACGCTTGCACTAACTCTTCAGCTATCTCCCTTACAAGGCTGGGGTGTAGTCCATCTGGTCCAGGTGAGCTATCCACATTCAGGCCATTCCGTTTTTTAACATGCTCTTCTTGGTGATGACCTCCATATTCAGGACTGCCCTCTCACTGTCAATTCTTGAGAAATTACTCGTGTCTTCCACCGTGAAGACTGATACAAAGTTCCTCAGCCATTTCTTTGTTTCCCACTACCGTCTCTCCAGCATCATTTTCCACTGGTCCATGTTCACTTTTACCTCTCTTTTGCACTTTATATATCTAAAGAATCTCTTAAAGTTTCCTTTATATTAATGGTTAGAAGGGCTTTTGCCCGAAACGTCGATTTCGCTGCTTGTTGGATGCTGCCTGAACTGCTGTGCTCCTCCAGCACCACTAATCCATTATCATCCTACCTGTAACATGCCGTTATTGCTCAGCATGTATCTCTGCAGTGTCTCCTGAATTAATCTTGGAATTTTCTGCCATTACTGTTCCGTTGTCTTTCCTGCTCGACCCCTGTCCCGGTCAATTCTACCCAGTTACTCCCTTGTGCCTCTCCAGTTACCTTTATTCAGCTGAAATATTGTTAACTCTGATTCTACTTTCTCTCTCTCAAATTGCAGAATAAATTCAACCATGTTCTAATCACCGCTTCTGAAGTTTTCTTTCACCTTAAGCTCCCTTGTCTAGCCTGCGTCATTAAACCTAGTGTTATCTGTTCCAGAGTGGGCTCCACCACATGATGCTCCAAAAAGCCATCCCATAGACATTCCTCAAATTCCTTTTCTTGCGAACCACTCCCAACCTGGTTTCCCATTCCACTTGCATATTGAAATCCCCCTATGATCACTGTAACTTTGTCTTTCCTACAGATCTTTTCTGTCTCCTGGTGTATCTTGTGCCCCAGCTTCTGACTACTCTTTGGAGGCCTGTGCAAGTCTCCAACTGTGGTTGTCTTATCTTTGTGATTCCTCAATTCTACCCACGCAGATTCTACAACATCTGACTTTACTTCCTTTCTTAATATTGATTTAATTTCATTTCTTAGTAATAATGTAAACCCACTCCCTCTGCTACCTATCTTTTCGATAGGATATATGTCCTTGAATATCCTGATCCCTTGCAACCACTTCTCTGTGATGCCCATCACGTCATACCTACCAATTTCAATCTGTGCCATAAGCTCATTTACTCTATTCCTTATTCTGCTCGCATTCAGATATAACCCCTTCAATCTTGTATTAACGGTTCCTCTTCTCATTGTTATTTGTTTGTCCGGTGTGCTTGAAGTCTGATTGCTTACACTTGCCATACACTCTGTCTTATTTGCGTCTGTGCTGGAGATTTTAATAACCTTCCTGAGCTCTGTACATTTACCTCCTCTTTTCTAAATAACCCTATAACGGACCCCCCACCCTGCCAACACAAACACTCTCCTAATCAGTTTAGACCTCTGTCTACAGCCTTAGTTAGGATTCAAACGGACTCTGGTCCCAACACAAAATAAAGGGACAAAAAACAAGCTTTTCTGTACATACCAAAACATGAAAACTACAAAGATGCAAGATTGTTAAAATACACTTACGATGTGGAGTTATATGAATTGAAATGTGAATTTAAAAACCACGGACGAGGTTTTCAACCTTTATCAGTCATTATTTGACCCACAGCTGAGATGCTGATCTCCCCCCTGTCAGTGATCCCCCTAATTGAGAATCTCTCGCCCTGTCTCTCACACCGTGTCTAGAGGGACTACAAGTTCCTGTTGGCCCAGAATATTTAAATGAATTCACCTTCTCCATGGAACTAATCTATTGTTCTATAGGATCCTGTTCAGCGTCAGCAACCCGGTTCTGTTATATTATTAGCGATAAATGATCTGGGATGACAGCATCGTGCTCACAGGGTACGGACCAGACAAAGGGCTTGCAGTCTGTGGGAGTTTCTAAATGAAATTTCTGTATATTTCTCCTCATGCTGTCTTCTGATATAACTTCAGACTCGTCTGACACCCCTTGCTCTCACTCACTCTGTGGTTCCGTTTTCTCTCCATTCATTTTATCTCTCTTCACTTCCTTTTTTCTCTGTTGATTTTTCTCTCTCTCTCACACACACATTCTGTTCTCTCTGTTGACAAATTGTGCTGTTGGAGAGCTCGTTGGTGTACAATGGGCTAAATGGCCTCCTTCAGTGCTCTATCAATTCTGAAGTTCTCTGACCCACAATAAAGACTTCAGGTGCCTGGAGAGTCAAGCTGGTCCTGAGAAGGACAGAGTGCAGAATCATTCTTTATCTCTTCATGTTGTCTGATATGCAGCGGCCTTGAAATATCTGTTCCAAAAAAAGATAGAAATTCGAGCAGTTGGGAGAACGTTCACGAGATGATTTTGCTGTCAGGATTTAACAAGCAGTTCCCTCTTACAAAATTGGATTTGCCTGATAGTAGCTCCTCCCAATTGACACGTCCTAGCTCTGCCTGATGCTGACGTAATTTGCCTTCCGCCAATTCAGTAGATTCCCACAAGGTCCTGACATATCCGTGTTCATAGCTATCTTAAATCTGAAGGAACTGTGACCACTGTTTCTAAAGTTATGTCCCACTGAAAGGTCATTCACCTGACCAGGCTCATTAGCCAATACGAGGTCCAGTATGGTTCTTCCTCTCGTTGGACTATCCACATACTGCTGCAGTTAACAAAGTTTGCCCCATCTAAACCCGTGCTCTAATGGACTTCCAGTCATTATTGGGGATATTAAAGTCACTCACTATGACCACTCTGTTTTTAATACATCTTTCCTTAATCGACATACATATCTGTTCCTCAATCCTGCCGTGGCTGTTGGAGAGATTATAGTAACGCAGTGCTTGTATCCATCTTATTTTTGAGCTTGACCCATATTGCTGCAGTGGATGGTCCCTCCTGTATGTCCTGTTCACGTGCAGATGTAGCATTCTCCCTGATCAGTAAAACAACTCGTCCACCTCTTTTAACTTCTTCTCTTTCTCGCCTAAACCAATGAAACCCTGGATACTTTGAACGGCCAGTCCTTTCCCTCTCTCAACCAAGTCTCTGTAAAGCCGCAAAATCATAGTCCCATGTATGGATTCAGGATCCCAGTTCATCGTCCTTACCCATAACAATTCTTGCATTGAAATAAATACACTTCAGCCAAACTCCATCAGATCCTGACCTGATATTTGGTTTGAGTTTCCCTGATGTAAATTCCTCCTCGTCTATTCTCTGGGAACAGGAGATTACAAAGGACTGTCAGTAAAGTGGAAAATATTGGAAACAGACAATTTCAGTTTCCTCCCTTGTCCCTTCAATCTGTACATTGCATCTCACACTGTCCAATTCCAATAAACTGGTGGGTAATTATTTTGCTTCAAACAACCGTCTCCAGCCTCTCACGGCACATTCTTCTACTTGCTCTGGACCCATTGGATTGATAGTTTTCTGATCCCTCTCTCAACCAAATCTCTGTAATATTTGTATCATGGTTATATATATTCATCTGTCTTGCCTGTCACACTGCTCACATTAAAATCAGCATACTTCAGACTTTCTGTCCCAATGTGTTCACTCCCCTCTGCCAGTTTGTTGCTGGTCTTAGTTGTACTGGGATTAGTCTCCAACTGCTCTTCAGTCACTGTGTTTGTGGATGTACTGCTCTGGCTCCACCCTCCCTCCCCAACCACCACACTAGTTTAAAACCTCCTGAGTGACAAAAACAAACCTGCCTGCCAGGAGATTGCTGCCAGTTCACGTCCATCCCGTCCTTCTTGTGTATTTCATACTGACCCAGGATTCCCAATGACCCACATATCTGAGATTGCTGCCAGTTCAGCTGCATCCCGTCCTTCTTGTGTAAATCCTACCTACCCGGGAATCCCAATGATCCACATCTTGGAAGAGCTGCCTTCCCTACCAGCTCTTTGACCATGATTTTAACTTTACTACCTTCCTATTCCTAACCTCACTGGCACGTGGCATAATCCAGTCTCCCCAACATTCAAATATGCTTTCAGCACAACTCCAGCAAGACCTTTACTTTAAAATGGATAGACGTGACAATAAAAACTTAAGTGTAATCTCATGAACCAGGAACGCGGAGCCCAACGAATCGTCGTGTTGATCATAAGATCTGATATATGTCACCTCCACCAAACCTGTGTGACTAGATATACTTATGGAGCATCTATTTGTACGTGGACGAGGATAAACAGAAATTAGTCAAAAAGACCTGAAAATGTCATAACAGATGGGTGCTAGTCAGCCTGTTTACTCTGCTTTGCTGTTCGATTGGATTTTAGCTATTCTGTTCCTTTTAATGGCTGGGGCTTTACCCCGGATCCCTAGCGCGTCAGGAAGTGCCCAGTGTCTTTTTGCGCTCACTGAGTAAAGAGCATCTAGTGCCAGGCGATGGGGTGTGGGGGATCCCGGGGTGGCTCGATGAAAGGCTGCATGCAGTGACGGATGGACTCAGGGATTGAGAGAGACAGAGTAGGTAATCAGGGACATTGACTCACATAAGTAGATGCGCAAGATTCCCAAGCACTCAGGAAGCCTGAGGACCAGAACCACTTTTACAATAAACCCGTCATATTTGCTGAAATTCTCCATCAAACACAACAAATATACTGTAGATGGCAGAAACATGAAACAAACACAGAAACATATTGTGGAGAGAGAAAAGAGGCAATTCTCCCAATGCAGAGATTGCAAAATCTCCAGAAAGACAGGGTCCAGAGATTGGAATTAAACCCGAGTCCCTGGCACTGTGAGGCAGCAGTGTTGTGTCACCACGCTATCCAATAATGGACAACAGGATTAGGACAGTTACATTAGTATATTTTCGACAGTTAGTTAACAGGAATGCTCTCACGCAGCCTATCTAAGATTGGGAAGCCTTTATACAGCAGCAGAGGACAATTCAAGAAGCAATAAAGTGATGAACACGACACATGTAAGCTAGCTTGCTTTAGAAATGGAGCTTGTGGGGGTTTTGTTAAGATATATAAAAGGGGAGAGTGAACATTGGACAACCAGAAATTGAGGGTGGCTGCAGAGAAATGGAAAAAAAAGAATTGGAGAATGACCTGAATAGGTACTTTCTGTCAATCCTCACAATGGTAGATATTATGAACAATCCAGACCTTAAAGCGAGTCAAGGATGAGGAACGGATGTAGTGATCAGCGTTGAGGAGAAGGTACTGGGGAAGCTGTAATGTTTGAAAGTGGATAAATCACACAGACTGGAAGGATAACAGCTAAAGTTCTGATGGAATTAGCGGAGGAGATTGTGAAACCTTTGGTCGTGACTGTTCAGGAATACCTGTCATCAGACAGAGTCCCAGAGAACTGGAAACTGGACAATTTAAAATCTCTGTGTTAGAAGGAAGAATGGCAAAATACAGGAAATCATAGGGTAGTATAGCCGGGCATCGGCCTTTAGCAGGGATTTAGAGTGCATTGCTAGCAATGACATTGCAGAGTACCTGGAGGTGCATGGTAAAATAGGGCTGAGTCAGCATGGCTTCATCAAGGAGTGGTCCCGCTGACAAGTCTGTCAGAATTCTATCAGATGATAATGAGCAGGTTTGACAAAGGGAGGATGTGATCTCATTTGCTAATAGGCAGTGTGTTAAATTTGAATCTGTGTTAAATTGACTCATGTTAATTTATTGGTTACAACTTACGTAAGCAGACGTACATTAACAAATAAAATTTCAAAGGAACAATTCAATAGTAGATAAACAAAATAAGGATGGAGGGTCGGGTGATGTGTTGTTTCTACATGATGTGGGAGTGGTCGACCCAACTGTGGTTCCCAGTGACCATGTCTGGATTAAATGTCGCATGCAAGAACAACTCTGGATCTGAGTCGGTGAGCTGGAGTTTGAGCTTCAAACATTGCGAGTCATCAGGGAGGGGGTGAGTTCCCTGGATGCTGTGATTCAAGAGACAGTTACACTCCTTAGATCAACTGACTCAAATTCAGCCAGTGGTTAGAAATCAGAGAGATTATCTATGACTGAGGCAGATAAATGGATCCAGGATGGAGAATTGCTGGAGCCTCAGCCCCTGTCCATGTCTAAGAGGTTCAAGAGTTTTGTTCCCTGTGTGGATGGGATGGGGACTGCAGGGAGGATGAGCTGATTGGCCACAGCACCGAATTGAGGAAAGCTTTCAAGTGGGGCAAGAGAAGACAAATGTTAATGTAACTGGGGATAGTATAGTTAGCGGCATAGACACTGTTCTCTGTGACCTGGATTGAGAGTCCTGAATGCGGCGTTACCGACTGGTGTTTGTGTAAGGGATATCTCATCTGGACTGCAGGGGAACTTCGAGTGTGAGGGTAAAGATCCATCGGTCATGGTTTGTGTAGGTACCAACGACAGAGATAAAACTAGGACAGAGGTTCTGCTAAGGGATATAAAGAGCTTGGAGCTAAATTAGAAAACAGAATCAAAAAGGAAATAATCTCTGGATTACGGCCTGAGCCCTGAGCGAATTAGCACAGGGTCTGCAGGAAAATGCGTGATTCAAAGTTTGGTGTGGGAGAAATGGGTTTGTATCATGGGACATTGACACCAGACACTGGGGAAGGAGCGCACTGTTCTGATCGGATGGTCTTCATCTGAACCGTGTTGGGCCAAGAGTCCAAGGAAATCGCATAACTAGGGCTGTAGATTGGGAATTAAGCTAAATCGGGGTGGGGTGGTGTCAGTTATAGGGAAAATTATAAAACCCGAATTAAAGGAGCGAGTAAGACTGCAGATCTCAAGAAGAAGGCGTTTGGTATGCTTTCCTTTGTTGGTCACAGTATTGAGTACAGGAGTTGGGACGTCATGTTGCGGCTGTAAAGTTCATTGGTTCGGCCACTGTTGGAATATTGCATGCAATTCTGATCTCCTTCGTATCAGAAAGATGTTGTGAAACTTGAAAGGGTTCAGAAAAAAAATTATAAGGATGTTGCCATGTTCGGAGGATTTGAGCTATAGGGAGAGGCTGAGCAGGCTGAGGCTGCTTTCCCTGGAGCGTCGGAGGCTGAGGAGTGACCTTTTAGAGATTTACAAAATTATGAGGGGTATGGAAATGATAAATAGACAAAGTCTTTTCCCTGGGGTCACGGAGTCCAGAACTAGAGGGCAGAGGTTGAGGGTGAGAGGGGAAAGATATAAAAGAGACCTAAGGGTCAACGTTTTCACGCAGAGGGTGGTACGTGCATGGCATAAGCGGTCAGAGGATGTGGTGGAGGGTGGTAAAATTGCTACGTTTAAGAGGCATTTAGATGGGTGTATGAAGAGGAAGGGTTCGGATGTATATGGACCGGGTACTGGCAGGTGGGACTGGATTAGCGATATCTAATAACTGGACAGGTTGGACCGAACGGTCTGTTTCCATTCTGTACACCTCGATGACTCTAAAACTCTAAGTTATTCAAATCTTCAGCACAGATGCAGAGTATGGAAAGTGTTCGCAATCAAACTTCAAACACTCAGGACAAACAAATGACGATGAGAAGAGGGATGGTTCCTACAGGGCTGAACTGTTATATTGGAATGCATGCAGTATAAGGAAAGAGGTAAATAAGCTTATGGCTCATACACAAATTGGCAGATCGCCATCACGGAGACGTTGCTGCAAGAGGATCAGGATTGGGAGCTGAATATTCAAGGATATGCATCCTATCAAAAGGGTAGGCAGTTGGGCAGAGGGGATGGGGCTGTCCTATTAGTAAGAAATGCAATTAAATCAACAATAAAAGATGATGTAAGGTAAAATGGTGTAGAATCTGTATCGGTAAAATTGAGGAATGAAAAAGGTTAAAAACAAGTAGTTGGGGTTCGGTTCAGGCCTCCAAACAGTACTCAGGCACTGGGGGGCAAAATACACCAAGGGCTAGAAAGATGTGTAGGAAAGGTCGCCTATGTGTGGAACCAGAGGAGATGGGTGAAATATTAGACAAAATAATCTCGTCAGTATTTACTGTGGAGAAAGACATGGAAGCTCGGGAATGTGGGGAAATAAATAGTGATGTCTTGGAAAGAGTCCTCAACAGAGAAGAGAAAGTTCTGGAATCTTAAAATAAATAAAGCTAGATCAATCCTAAGTAGCTCATTAGGTCAATCCGAGAATATTGTGGGAAGCTAGGGAAGAGATTGCAGTATCCCTTACAGAGATATGTATATTAGGCACAGTAAGATGTTGGAAGACTGGAGGTTGGATAATGTTGTTCCATCACTGAAGGACTGCAGGGAAAAGCCAGGAAATTACAGCCCCATGAGAACAGTGATTGGGAAGTTGTTGGAGGAGATTCTGAGAGAAAAGAGATCCTTACATTTACAAAGGCAAGGGCTGATTTGAGATGGTCAGCATGGCTTTGTGAGTGGAAAACTACGTTTCACAAACCGGATTGACTCTTCGAGGAGGTGGCCAAAGATAGATGAAAGCAGAGCAGTCAACGTTGTCCACATGGACTTTAGCATCTAATCAAGAGGAAGGAGAAAGCTTACTTAAGGTCGAGGAAGCAAGGATCAGACAGGGCTCCAGAGAGTTGCATTGGATGGCACGGTGTCTCAGTGGTTAGCACTGCGACCTCATAGCACCACGGACTCCATTTCGATTACAGCCTCAGGCGACTGTCTGTGGGGTGTTTGCGCATTATCCCTGTGGGTTTCCTCCAAGTGCTCCGGTTTCCCCCCCACAGCCCAAAGATGTGCCAGTTTCGTGACTCATCCATGCTAAATTACCCATAGTGTTCACGAATGGGTAGGTTTGGCACATTGGTCAGGGCAAACGGAGAGTAATAGGGTGGGGGAATGGCGCTGGGTTGGATACTGTTTGGAGGGTTGGTATGGAGGTGTTGGGCCAAATGGCCCATTTACACACTGTAGGGATTCTCTGAAGGTACCAGGAAGGAACCAAGAGATGGACTTAGGGCAACTAGAAGGGGGCATAAAAAAGCATTGTTGGGAAGGAGTAAGGAAAACCGTGAGGCATTCTCCACTTATGCGAGGAACAAGAGCAAGGCCAGAGTGAGGATAAGGCCAATCTGGGATAGTGGAAGGAACCTGTGCCTGGAGTCACAGGAGGTAGGGGAGGTCCTTAATGAATACGATGCCTCAGTATTCACTGCTGAGAAGGGACTTGTCGTTTGTGAGGACAGCGTGAAACAGGCTGATGTACATGAACAGGTGGATGTTAAGAAGGAGGATGTGCTGAGAATTTTGTAAAAGATAAGGACAGATAAGTCACTGAACCAGACTGGATGCATCCAAAGTTACGACAGGAACCAATGGAGTGGATTACTGAGCACCTGGTGATGACCTATGCAGCCTCACTGTCCACTGGAGTCGGACCAGATGATTGGAGGCAGGAAAATATTATTCCTTTGTTCAGGAAAGGGAATAGGGATAATTGTGGGAATTGCACACGTATCAGTCTTATGTCTATGGTGTGCAGATTATTGGAGAGGACTCTGGGAGACAGGATTTATTATTACTTGGAAAACCATAGTTTGATTAGAGATAGTCAGCATAGTTTTGTAAGGGGCAGGTCATGCCTTACAAATCTTACTGAATCTTTAAAGAATGTGACAAACCATCTTTATGGCTCATTCAGAAAGTACGGAGGCATGGGGTACAGGGAAACCTGTCTGTCTGGATACAGGATTACTGGCCCACAGAAGACAGAGGGTGATGATAGATGGAAAGCATTCATCCTGGAGCTCAGTGACCAGTGGTTTTCTGCAGGGAGAGGTTACAGGACCTCTGCTCTTTGTGAGTTTATGAATGACTTGGATGTGTGATTGAAAGAGGGGTTAGTAAGTTTCCCAATGACACAAAGGTTGGTGGAGTGGTTGATAGTGTGGAGGGCTATTGTAGGTTGCAACGGAACATTGACAGGATGCAGAGTTGGGCTGAGAAGTGGCAGATGGAGTTCAATCTGGGAAAAGTGTGAAGTCATTAATGTTGAAGATTAAATTTGAATGCATAATGCAGAGTTAAAGGTAGGATCTTTGGCAGTGTGGAGGAACAGAGGGATCTTGGGTTCCAAGTCCATAGATCCGTCAAAGTAGCCACCCAAGCTGATTGGCTTGTTCAGAAGCAATATATTGTGTGGTATTTCATTAGTTTGGGGATTGAGTTTTAAAGCTGTGAGGTTATGCTGAAGCTCTATAGAGACTCCACTTGTTCGACCCCACTTGGAATATTGTGTTCAGATTTGGTCCCTTCATTGCAGGAAGAATGTGGAAGCTTTACAGAGGGTAAAGAGGAGATTTACCAGGATGCTGCCTGTACTGGAGGGCATGTCATATGACGAAGGTTTGAGGGATCTAAGGCTTTTCTCATTGGCGTGAAGAAGGGTGAGGGATGACTTGGCAGAGGTGAACAAGGTGATGAGAGTCATAGATAGTGAATCGAGAGAGATATTTTTTAACCCTCATGTAAGTAGTTATTACAAGGGGGTATAATTCTCGGGTGATTAGTTGATGGTTAAGGGGAGATTTCAGAGGTAGGTTCGTTACATACAGAGTGGTGGCTGAGTGGAATGCACTGCCAGCGGTTGCGGTAAAATTAGATGTATTAGGGACATTTAATATACTTCTGGATAGGCACATGGATGATAATAAAATGAAGGGTATGGAAGTTAGAGTCGTAGAGTTGTACAACATGGAAACAGACACTTCAGTCCAACCTGTCCATGATGACCAGACATCCCAACCCAATCTAGTCCCACCTGCCAGCACCCGGTCCATATCTCTCCAAACCCCTACTATTCATATACCCATCCAAATACCTCTTAAATGTTGCAATTATACCAGTCTCCACCACTTCCTCTGGCAGCTCATTCCATACACATACCACCCTCTGCATTAAAAAGTTTCCCCTTAGGTCTTTTTTATATCTTTCCCCTTTCATCCATAACCTATGCGATCTAGTTCTGGACACCCCAAACCCAGGGAAAAGACTTTGTCTATTTACCCTATCCATGCCCCTCATAATTTTGTAAACCACTATAATGTCACCCCTCAGCCTCCGACCCTCCAAGGAATACAGCCCACGCCTGTTCAGCCTCTGCCTACAGCTCAAATCCTCCAGCCTTGGCAACATCCTTGTAAATCTTTTCTGAACCCTTTCAAGTTTCCCAACATCTTTCCTATAGTAAGGAAATCAAAATTGCACGCAATATTCCAACAGTGGCCTAACCAATGCGTTGTACTGTCGCAACATGACCTCCCAACTCCTGTACTCAATACTCTGACTAATAAAGGAAAGCATAACAAATGCCTTCTTCACTATCCTATCTATCTGCGACTCCACTTTTAAGGTGCTATGAACCTGCACCTCAAGGTCTCTTGGTTCAGCAACACTCCCTAGGACGTTACCATTAAGTGTATAAGTCCTGTTAAGATTTACTTTCCCAAAATGCAGCACCTCGCATTTATCTGAATTAAACTCGATCTGCCACTTTTATTTTTGATCTTATGGTCGGATAAAAGATTGGCATGTCATCAATTCCGAAGGGTCTTGTTCTGTACTCTTCTGTGTTCTACGTGTCGGATGGTAAACTGGGTAATTAGCTCAGATGAATGTCGAAGGTTATGGCGTTCAGGAGGAGTTAGTCAACTGGACAGAAAATTGGGCTGGATGGTAGGAGACTGAGGGTGGTGGGAGACATGTTGTTTTTCAGACTGGAGGCATGTGACCAGTGGTGGAGTGGGTCCACTGCTGTTTGTCATTTGGATAAATGGTTTGGATGGGAATATTGTCAAGTAAGTTAACTAAGTTTTTTGGGTGACACTGAAATTGGTGGTAAACAGGACAGTGATGAAGGTTATCTATGATACAACAGGATGAACAGTACTGCTGGGATAGTGGGCTTAAGAATAGCTGATGGAGTTTAATTAGATAAAGGTGGGGTGTTCCATTTTGGTGAAACAAACCAGGGCGGGATTTGTGCAGTTAATGTTCGGGCCCTGGGTAGTGTTGTCAGTCTGTGACCCAGGGATGCAGGTACACAGTTCTTTCAAAGTGGTGTCACAGGTCGACAGGCTGGTGAAGTAGACGTTTGGGATGGTTACCTCCATTGGGTAGAGCATTGAGAGTAGAATTTGGGATGTTATGTTCTATCTGTACAAGACATTGGTCAGGTCACCATAAAAGCGTTGTTGATCAGTGGGAAGAACTCATCTGGTTCACTGACCTCCTTTTGTGTAGACGATCTGACATTTTAACCTGGCCTGCTCACATGTGACTACAGACCCATTGCAATATGGCTAACTCTGAGCTGTCCTCTGGGTAATTAACAGTGACACCCACATCCCATGAATGAATAAAGAAAAATATATATGTACCTCTCGAACTCTGCAAACCCCTCCAGCTGCAGCGATCCGTACTGGTTTTGTAACATTGTTCAGGTCCTGACGACTCTCAGTAACACTCTTACCACCTCCAGCACCTTCACCTCTCCCTGTTCCGTTTGTGACATTGAACCCCGACAAGGATTCCCCTTCCCACTGCCCAACTCGTGCTAGCAGACCCTTTGCAATCCCTTTAACACTTACTCCTAAAACACTCTCTCACTTCAGGATTTTAAGTACTTTTTGGTGATCTTCTAAGCCTCATAATCTAATATGATACATTTTGTCTTGAGTGAGGGGCCGGTGGGAATTTCTTGCTCAGGTTTTGTCTGCTTCAGTGGAATGTTCTTTTGTTGAGTGATTTACACTGTCCTTTCAAATGTTTTCCACTGTTCATTTATAGGCACAGATTTCAGTCTGTTTCGCCTCTTTCCCTTGGTCAGTTCTTCCCTCAAACCCATGTCATTGTCTGTGTTTGTTTCTAGTTGTAGTTTGTCCTTTCTATGATTCACTTTAAAACTTTATATTTCTTTAAACTGCACTTCATCACAATATCCCGAAGGATCTCTCCAGGTGACATTACTCATTCACGACGTTCCATCACACAACGGTCGCTCTGAGATAGTTATGTCCCCGCCAGTTGCACAATTTGTTATTCAAAGAAACACTGATAAAAAAATCTCTGAACTCCTCATCCAATATCACTGTTGTTAGTGTGATTGTCCCAGATGAAGGGAATATTGACGTTTCCCAAAATTATCACAAAGTGTTTGTTAAAAAATTCCAATGCGTTCCTGTGTAATGCAGTGATGAGGAATGGAATGCTGTTCAGTGGCTAAAACTGTTCTGCTCCTTGTGTCCTTGGCAAGTAGTAGCCAGAATTTACATTCAGACTGACTCTACGTCATGATCTGAGGTCAAATGATTTCTCTGTACTGCCTTTGTTATCCATTGTTGTTAGCGTTACCCATTTTGCCTGAGTATCCACAAGGCTGTGATCCATTGAATATTTATGCCCACCTTTTGTTTGCCCTGTAACCACGTCTCTCTTGTGTCTAAATTTCTTTTATCTCTGTGTCACAAATCAATCTACCTTATTGAAGAGAGTTAAAAATCACACAACACCAGGCTATAGTCCAACAGGTTTAATTGGAAGCACACTAGCTTTCGGAACAATGCGCATTCATCAGGTGACAGTGGAGAGCTCGATCGTAACACAGAATTTATGGCAAAAAATTACAGTGTGATGTAACTGACATTATACATTGGAAAATTGATTGTCTGTTAAGCGTTTCATCGTTTAGAATACAGTGATAGTTTCACTTCTTTCATGTGTAAATCACAAAACATTTTTTTTAAAGTTGCATTCTCGTGTTAGCTGTGAACAATGGTGATAGCTGGACAATATGTTGAAGGTATTAGACCCCTGTGTTCACTGTCTAGGCCCTGATATTTAGATTGATTCTAATCTAAAAAGTGAGTTAAGAGTTTGACATAAATTCATGCACTTTTTGAGCTCAGAGTTCTACATGAATGCATGCAGTTTTTGAGCAAAGAACAACGTAATCCTGTAAGTAGAAATTCACCCCACAAAATATATGTGTGCCTGGGGGTCTTTGTCTGTCTGTGTGTGTTTGCTGTCTGGGGGGGGGGGGGTTGTGAGTGTGAGAAAGTGTGTCTGGAGTGGGTGCAGAGTGTCTGAAGTCTGTGAGGTAGTGCATGTTTGAGTGTGGGAGTGTGTGTGGCTCTAAGGGTGTGTGTGGGTGTCTTTGTGCCCGTCTGTGTGTGTATGTGAGAGTGTGTGTGTAGGAATATCTGTGTATGTAGGAATATCTGTGTGTGTGTGTAGTGCAATGGTGATCACCTGTAATGTGACATGAACCCAAGGTCCCGGTTGAGGCCCTCCCTATGGGTACCGAACTTAACTATCAGCCTCTGCTCGGCCACTTTTCTCTGCTGCCTGTCCCGAAGTCCGCCTTTGGAGGATGGTCACCTGAAGGTCCGAGGTTGAATGTCCTGGACGACTGAAATGTTCCCCAAATGGGAGGAAACCCTCCTGTCTGTTGATTGTTGTGCGGTGCCCATTCATCCGTTGCCATACCCTTTGCTCGGTTTCCACAATGTACCATGCCTCCGGGCATCCTTGCCTGCAATGTATAAGATAGACAACGTTGGCTGAGTCACATGAGTACTTTCAATCTTTTCTGAGCACTTTCAACTTTCACAACATCCTTCCTATAGCGGAGATTCTGGAATTGCAGAGAACTCCAAATGGGGTCTAACATATTACTCTTGTTCCCTGAGTTCCCCAGTCTTTGTCCACAATAAGTTCTGGAGTAAAAAAAAATGTGTTCAAGGTCTTAGACATATCTTGCTGTTCCACACATCAGTAGTCTTATTGATCTTTAAGGGACAGCATTTTGCCATGTACAAGGTGGGAGGTTTTCCCACGCGTAATAGTGGTATCTATGTCCACAATCTGACAAGTCTTGCAGCGTCCACCGTGACAGGTTTGTATGGAGTTGTCCTGAGGGCCATCCGCTTTATCCTCGAATACAACGTCTTCACTGTCCACTGTGCCACCCTCCAGCCTTTCCAGCACATCACACATGGTTATCAATGGTACAAATATCTTTGCTCGGGGCTCCACAATGTTCTGTGACACACTTAATCAGATCCTTGGGCTTTCCATAACTTTGTGTTTTAAAACCTTCTATAACATGCACTATTTTCAAGTCATAGAAATGTACAGCATTGAAACAGACCCTTCGGTCCAACTCGTCGATGCTGACCAGAAGATGTAAATAAATACATCCCATTTGCCAGCATTTGGCCCATGTACTTCTAAACCCTTATTATTCATATACCCATCCAATATCTCTTAAATGCAGTCGTAGTATCAGTATCTGCTACTTTCTCTCTCAGCTCATTCCATACACACACCACCGTGTGCATCAAAAAGCTGTCCCTTCAGTGCCGTTTAAACCTTTCCCCTTTAACCTTAAACCTATGCCCTCTAGATTTAGACTCTCCAACCCCTGGGAAAAGACCTTGAATGTTTACCCAATTCATACCCCTCATGTTTATATAAACCTCTGTCAGGTCACCCCTCAGTCTCTGATGCTCCAGAGAAAGTAACCCCAGCATATTCAGCAGTAACCCTGGCAATATCTTGTCAACCTTTTCTGAGCACTTTCAACTGTCACAACATTCTTCCTATAGCGGGGATACTGGAATTGCAGAGAACTCCAAATGTGGTCTAACGTATTATTCTGGTTCCCTGAGTTCCCCAGTCTTTGTCCACAATAAGTTCTAGAGTAAAAAAATGTGTTTAAGTTCTTAGACGTATCCTGCTGTTCCACACATCAGTGGTCTCACTGATCTTTAAGGGACAGCATTTTGTCTCGAATTAATCTTTTACTCAATATATTTATACAATCACTTTTGGATTCTCCTGATCATTCTCTGCCAAGGCTTTACTCAGCGGGTTGTGAGTTCATGTAATGCCCTGCCAGTATCAGTGGTGGACTCTCCCTCTTTATGGTCATTCAAGTGGGCATTGGATAAGCATATGGAGGTTATTGGGCTAGTGTAGGTTAGGTAGGCTTCGGTCGGCGCAACATCGAGGGCCGAACGGACTGTACTGCGCTGTATTTTTCTATGTTCTATGTTCTATGTAATGCATGTACACTTTCTGTAATCCTGATTTCTACACAAAGTGTATTCCTACAGCCCCTGTGATCCTCAGCCCCTTGATCCAGCTGGCTATACCTGACATGTACCCCCTTTTCCTTGACCAAACCATCAGTAGACAGCAAGTGTTTACAAATGCTGTCTGCATTGACCTGCACACAAACAGGAACATGCTGGTGGTGATCACTCAATTTATCTCACTTTTAAAATATTCTCACTTACCCGACTTCCCTTTCCCTGCAAATAGACTCCCCAATCACCTTTTGAGAGTTCCTGGCTAATATTATCAAGATTACTCTGGCCCCATTTTATAACTTGAACCTGGGGACCAGCCCTGTCCTTGTCCATCGCTATTTTCAAACTAATAGACTTGAGTCACTTTGGCAAAATGCTTTCCCACTCACACGCCAGTCCCTTTTCCTACCTTGTTTCCAAAGGGGAGGTCAGGTTTTGCCCCTTTCTCTTTTCAGACCATTTACATATTGATTGGGAGTTTTCTGGAACACAATTAGCAAATTCCTCCCTTGCAAACGCTGAACATTGACAGTCCCAGTCTAGGTTTGGAAAGTTCAAAAAGCCCAATCATAACAGCCCTTATATTATGATTGATATTTGAGATCTCCTGATAGGTTTGTTCCTCAGTCTGCCACTGAATATTCAGGGTCAGTACGATAATCGTGTCAGAGTGATGACCCATTCTTATTTCTCAGTTCAACTAACATAGCTTCATTGGGCGATCCCACATGAATATCCTCTCTAGGTACTGATGTAATGATTCATGCAATGAAAACCCACCACCACGCGTCCTCTCTTGCCTCCCCTTCGATGTTTCCTGTAGCATCTCTACCTTGAAACAATGAGCTGCCAGTCCTACCCCTCCCTCAGCTTTGTTTCTGTAATAACTATAATATCCCAGCCCCATGTTCCAATCCATGCCCTGAGTTCATCTTCCTTAGCTGTCAGGCCCCTTGCATTGAAATAAATGCAGTTTCATCATCAGTTTCCCCCTCCCCCATTTCCTGCTATGGTCTTGCCTGCCTTGTCTGCTGAAATTGCTGTCTTTAACTTGTGCACCAACCTCAATCTTCTTTCTGGTCTTATGACTGTTTAAGGTCCAACACCCTGCCAGATTAGATTATATCCTCTCAAGCAGCTCTAACAATTCGCCCCATCAGGATGTGGTTCCCCCTCCTGCTCCCAGTTCAGGTGCCTTCCCCACCCTGTCAACCTGTGCTGACACCTTCAGGTATCCAGGGACTTGCCCACCAAGGTCCCGATGTTACTCAGTTCTCCAGGAGGACCGACCCTTCATGATGTATATCCTTCACTTATGAGACTTCCCACAGTGCATTACCTCACAGTGATCAGAAGTAAACTCCATCTGCCATTACTCAGAGTGTGTACAACTCTGAGTATGACTAACTTCATCCAGTCTCCCCAACCATCCCTACCTCTAATTGTTGAGAGAATGCACAACCCTCCCTATTGCGTTAACCTCCTCCAGTCCCTCTCATGGACACCATCTATAAAGCTTCTCCTGTTCCTGACTATATTTTCCTCCTGTTCCAATAAACCCTTGTGAACTTTGTGACCTAGTCCAATCTCTACAGTGCTCTGTATAATCAGCCTCACTGTGCCTGGAACCTGGCTTCAATTCCAGCCTTGGCCGACTGTCCGTGTGGACTTTGCATGTTCTCCCCGCGACTGTGTGGGTTTCTTCCGGGTGCTCTGGTTTCCTGCTGTAGTCCAACATTTGCACGATACGTGATTGGCCATCATAAATTGACTGTAGTATTCAGGCAAGTGTGTTTTAGGTGAGTTCACCATGAGGAATGCAGGGTTTATTGGACAGGGAGAGGGATAGGTCTGGTTAGGATGCTCTTTAGAGGATTGGTGTGGACTCATTGGGCCAAATGGCCTAATTCCAGACTGTGGAGATTCTATTCAGGTTATTGTCCAGTCCTGTCAACCATCCCTGTCTCTTGAACCTTGCCTCATCCCCAATACTCGAGGAGAAAGTGAGGACTGCAGATGCTGGAGATCAGAACTGAAAATCATTTCCTGAAGAAGGGCTGATGCCCGAAACGTCGATTCTCCTGTTCCTTGGATGCTTCCTGACCTGCTGCGCTTTTCCAGCAACACATTTTCAGCTCATCCCCAATACTCTCCTTATATGTGAAATCTCCAACAGTTTCTAAAACATTCCTTGGTGATGTAAGCTTCTCCAGTCCTTACCATGATCGCTATGACTGTTACCTCTTCCTGCTTTTAGAACAATCCCTATAACTATTGCCATTTGTTACAGCACTCCCAATCACTGTTCCATCCTGAAAACCCAAAAACCTTTATATCTCTGTAAACTCATCTGGACTGTCTATACTTCCTATTGACAGTCCCGTTCTGAGACTTTCTCTATATCAAAATTGTCATTAAGTGTAGGTAACCCTTATTATTGTAATCTCCCTCCAGCCTTACAGCACTGAGGATCTGTAGAAGCTCTCTTCAAGCCGACAGCCATCTCTGTGTCTGTAATCTGCTCCAGTCCCCAGAATTCATTCTCTCTTAGTTCTTCTGTAATCCATTAAACACTCTTTAACACTGTCTGTATCAGTGTAACCTTCCCTATCTGTGTAAATCCCAACACAGGTCACTATCCCTCTAAGCTCCGTCTAACAAAACAACCCTCCATGTCTGTGTATTCACCTTCAGTCCCTACTCACCTGCCTATCTGTGTATCCTTCTACATGCATTTTTGCTTCAGTCTCTTCAACTGTTCCTGTTAGTGTAATATCTTCCGGACCTGAAAACGCTCCCTCTCTTTAACTTTCTCAGGCCACACAGCCCTCACTATCTGTGACCTACTCCTGTTGGAGAACCCTTCCTCTGTGAACTGCTCCAAATCTTCAACTCTCCATAAGCTCCTGCAGCTCTTACAGCCTTCCCTATCTACCAAATCTCTTCCAGTCCCTAAAACGCCATCAATCTATGGAGACCCTAACACCATCCCTATCTGTGTTATCCTCTCAGGTCCCTGCAACACTCACGATCTGTAGATCCCATTCCAATGTCTGGGCGACTCCCGATCCTGTTCCTACAAGACTCATAAACAATGTAATATCCTCCCGTCACTATCATCCACCCTGTAAATTTAAGCTCCTCCTGTATCTTCATCCACCTACCCATCTCTATAACATTCTCCAGCACTTCCCCCCATCTGTGTAAACATCGCTATCCACTCGAACCCTCCCTACCACAGGAACTTCCTTCTGTTTGTGCTATGCTCCCTTATCTGTGAAACTGTCTCCAACCAAACTTGCTACCCCAATCTCTCAAAAAGGAATCCAGATTTCACACCCTCCATGTCTAAATGACCCCCAGAACCTAAGCCTTCCTATATCTATAAACATCTTCAATCACGATGACCCTCCATATCTCTGTTTGTTCCTTCAGATGATACAAACCTCTTTATCTCTGTAATCTGTTCAGCTCCCTAAAACACTCCCTGTCTGTGTAATCCAGCCCTGTCCAACAAACATCCATATCCCTGTAAACTTCTGTATCCATTCCAACATTCCCAACTCCATTAACCAGTCAGCCCTGCAGCTCTCCACATTTCTGTAACCTCCTGTGGCTCTGTGGTCCTCCCTCCTCGTGAAACCACCTCCAGTCCCCACATCCCTCCCAATCTGGGTCCTCTGCTCCAAATCAGACCATTGCTGTCTTCGTAAACACCTCCACTCCTGACAACTCTCCTCATTTGTGTAACTTATTTCAGACCCCATACTCTCCAGCTTCCTGCATACTCTTCCTGCCACTGCAACCGAAATCACAAGTTTATGTAATATCCATCAGTCCTTAAACCTCCCCAACTCAGTCACCTCTTGCAGCCCGAGCAAAACACCTAAACTAAGAAACCTCTCATTTCCCTACAATCCTACCTCCCTCCTCAAATGCCTTCATCACCATTAAACCTCACAATTACTGAAGCCTCCTTTTGGCATTGCAAACCTCCTAATGTCCTCGTGTCCTGATATCCCTCCCTACCTCTGTAACCGCCACCACCCTCCTTCTGGGGAACATGGCAGAGGAGAGAAGATTTGTAGAGTCTGGACCATATTACGGAGGCAGAATCCTAGAAATTACAGATTTGGTCTCATGTCTGTGGTGTGCAGATTATTGCCGATGACTCTAAAGACAGGATTTTAGACTACTTGGAAAACCATTGTTAAATTAGAGACAGTCAGCATGGGTTTGTGAGGGGTAGGTCATGCCTCACAAACCTTATTGAATTATTTGAGGATATGACAGAATACTTAATGGCTCATTCAGAAAAGAAGGATGATTGGGATACAGGGAAATCTATCTATCTGGATACAGGATTGGATAGCCCAGAGAAGACAGAGGATGGCAGCAGACGGACAGTATTGAGCCTGGATCTCAGTGACCAGTGGGGTTCTGTAACAATCAGCTCTGGGACTCTGCTCTTTGTGGTTTTTGTAAATAACTTGGATGTGGATGTTGGAGAGTGGGTTAGTAAGTTTGCCAATCACATCAAGGTTGGTGGAGTGGTGGGGAATGTGGAGGGCTGTTGGAGTTTGCAATGGAACATTGACAGGACACAGAGCTGGGCTGGAAGTGGCAGATGGAGTTCAATCTGGAACAGTGTGAAGTGATTCATTCTGGAAGGTCGAATTTGATTACAGAATACAGGGTGAAAGACAGAATACTTGGCAGTGCGGAGGAACAGAGAGATCATGGGGTCCATGCCCATAGATCCCTCAAAGTTGCCAAACAAGTTGGTAGGGTTGTTAAAAAGGCATATGTTGTGTTGGCTTTCCTTAGCAAGACGATTGATTTTAAGAGCCGTTAGGTTTTACTGCTTCTCTATAGTGACCCGGTGAGATCACACATGGAATATTGTGTTCAATTTTGGTCCCATTTTTACAGGAAGGATGTACATGTTCTAGAGAGTGTACACAGGAGATTTACCAGGATGCTGCCTGGAATGTAGGGCATTTCGTATGAAGAAAGTTTGTGGGAGCTAATTTTTTTCTCATTGGAGTGAAGAAAGGGGTGGGGTGACTTGGTAGAGGTGAACAAGGTGATGAGAGGCACAGCGACAGTGAATAGTCAGAGACTTTTTCTCCTATGGCTTAATGGCTATTATAAGGCGGCATAACTTTCAGGTAATTGGAGGATGGATAAGAGGATAGAGAATGGTAGGTAGCTGGATGGACTGCAAATGGTGGTAGTAACATTAGATACATTCGGGACATTTAATAGACTCTTGGATAGACACATGGATAATAATAAAATGAAGGGTATGTAGGTTAGTTTGATCTTACAGTCGGATAAAAAGTTGGCATAGCATCATGGCCGAAGGGCCTTGGGCTGAACTGTTCTGTGTACTATGTTCTGTCTGGTAAACTGGGTAATAAGCTCAGATCAGTGTAAAAAGGATATGGCATTCTGGAGGAGCTCGTGAACTGGATACAAAATTGGCTTGATGGTAGGAGACAGAAGGTGATGGGCGACATGTTTTTCTGAATGGAGGCATGTGACCAGCGGTGTAGTGGGACCCCTGTTGTTTGTCATTTGGATATATGGTTTGGATGGGAATATTGGTTTCCTGGTAAGTAAGCTCCTTGGGTGACACTGACATTGGTGGTAAATTAGATAGTGGAGAAGATTATATGATGCAACAAGATTAACAGTACTGTTGGGATAGTGAGCTGAAGAATAGCAGATAGAGTTTAATTAGATAAATGTGAAGTGTTCCATTTTGGTGAAACAAACCAGGGTGAGACTTGTACAGTTAATGTTCAGGCCCTGGGTAGTGTTGTCGGTCAGTGACCCAGGGACGCTGGTACACTGTTATTTGAGTGTGGTGTAACAGATAGACAGGCTGGTGAAGCAGGCGTTTGGGATGGTTACCTTCATTTGGGAGAGCATTAAGAGTAAGAGTTGGGATGTCATGTTCTACCTGTAAAAGGCATTGATGAGACCACCATAAAAACATTTTTGATCAGTAGGAAGAACTCATCTAGTTCACTTACTTCCTTTAAGGAAGGACATTAAATATTCTAACCTGGTCTGGCCAACATTGGACTCCAGAACCACAGCAATATGGCTGACTCTGAGCTACCCTCTGGGTAATTAGCAGTGGGGTCAAAGAATGTTTGTCCAGGCAGTGACACCCACATCCCATGAATGAATAAATAAAAATACATGTGTCTCTCTCTACATCTGCAAACCCCTCCAACTGCAATGATCCATACTGACTTTGTAACACGGTTCAGTCCCTGACCACTCCCTGTAACACTCTCACCATCTCCAGCACCTTCACCTCTCCCTGTTCCTATCGTGTCAATAAACCCTGACAACGATTCCCCATCCCACAGCCCTCCTCCTGCGAGCGGACGCTTTGCAAACCATTTAAAATTTACTCCTAAAACACTCTCTCTCATTCAGGATTTTAAGTACTTTGTGGTGATCTTCTCAGCCTCATAATCTAGTATGATCCCTTATGTCCTGAGTGCGGGAGCACTGGAAATATCTTGCTGAGGTTTTTACTGTTAAGTGGAATGTCCTTCTGTTGAGAGTTTTACACAATTCCTTCAAATATATTCTGCTGTCCATTTACAGACACATGTCTCAGTCTGTTTAGCCTGTTTACATTGGTCAGTTCTCCACTCACAAATATGTACTTGGCTATTTTTGTTTCTAGTTGGAGCTTGTCCTCTGTGATTCACTTTAAAACTTTATATTTATTTAAACTGCACTTTATCACAATTTCCCGAAGGATCTCTGCAGGTGACATGACTCCTTCACTAAGTTTCATCACACGGTCGCTCTGCGATAGTTATGTCCCTAGCCAGTTGCACAATCTGGTTTTCAAGGAAACACTGAAAAAAAATTAACCGATCTCCTCTTCCAATATCAATGTTAACCGTGTGTTTGTCCCAGATTATACAAATATTGAAGTTTTCCGAAATTATCACAATGCCTTTGTTAAAAAATTCCAATGAGTTCCTGTGTAATGCAGTGATGAGCAATGAAATGCTGTTCGGTGGCTCAAACTGTTCTGCTGCTTGTGTCCTTGGCAAGTAGTAGCCAGAATTTACATTCAGACTGACTCTACTTCATGATCTGCGGCAAAATGCTTCGTCTGTAATGCTTTTGGTTTCCATTATTGTTAGCGTTACCCATTTTTCCCGAGTTTCTGCAAGTCTGTGAACTATTGAATATTCCTGTTCACCTTTTGTTCGTCATGTCACCACGTATCTCTGGTGTTTAAATCTCTTTCATCTCTGTGTCGCAAATCCATCCACCTTATTGAAGAGACTTTGTCCATTCCAAAAAAATACGTAATTTATTCTTTCCCACAATTTCCTGTCGCAAATCGATTCGCTGATGTATAGTTTTAGTTAAATTCTGTCCCATCCTGTTCCTTTCTGCTTGTCTACGGCCACATTCCCCGTGATGTTCTGATGCGTCACCTTTTCTCTTTGGATTTGGAAAGCTCCTTTCACCTGTCCCTGCGTCGTCTCTGTCAGTTTAAAGTCCTGTCCATAAACCTACTGACATGATTGGCTAGGTCACTGGCCCAAGCACGGTTTCAGTGGGACCATCGGAATGGATTTTTTTAACAAGTCAAGTATGGGATATGGATGTCTCTGGCTAACCAGCCTTTCTTGCCCAGCCCTAGCTGCCGTTCAGCTGAGTAACTTACTCGGCCATTTCAGAGGGTAATTGAGAGGCAACCATTTGCTGGGGATGTCATGAGGAAGGGCAGATGTCCTTCTTAAAAGGCGAAGTATTTGGATCTATTGTACATCAGTAATGGTATTTCTAGATTGTCAATTACTATTTTTAAAATAATTTATTTCAGATCCTACCATTTCAGATGGTGGGGTTCAAACCTTCCTCCCCCGAACATTAGCTGAGGTTTTGGATACATGCTCTAGCAATAACAACACTAGGTCTTCACCTCGCCTGCTCACAGGCTATTCACCCCTGAACACTGATACCAGTGCATCATGGAGCTAAACCCGTTTTTCCTTCATGATTGTTTGATCCTGATACCTTCCTGCACTCTGGTGATAGCACTCAGTTTCTCTCCATGTGGTATTCCTCATTGTAGGAGTCCAATTTGTACCTCTGTCAGCGCCTCTCGCTCTTGCAGCTACTCCAGATCCTGAGCCAACAGAATCCTCCACTCCAGGGAGACACAACAGCACAGGCCAGGAATGGAGACTGGGATTTTCCAGATCTCTGTGGGACTCACTGCCATTCTCTATGTGTAATTCTCACTACATCAGTCTAAATTCCAATCCTGCCTATTTCTCTATCTCCTGCAGGTAATCAGGAAGAATAGACTTCCCAACTACTGGGTATCTTGTACATCACCACATTGAAGATGGCTGGTCAGCCAGAGAGATAAAGGACAGGGATATCTGGAACTTTCAATAAATCCTGCAGTGAGGTAACATCACTGACAGTGAACAGAGCAGAGAGCAATGAGAGGTCTCCAAACATCGGCTAACAAGACATGACTTAGATACAGTGCTGGAGGGGGAGCACAGTACAGACACACCCCAGGACAATCACCACCCCTACTGTAAGTTTTGTTGAACTGAGACAGCATCGGGAGTGTCACAGATATCTATCCAGGCTTGTGATGTCTTAGTGAACATCAGTATAACAGAGGGGAAAGCAGGCTTGCCATGAGTGTGTGAGAATGCTGCCTGGGATTTATCTGTTCTGTGTTCTCTCTCCAACACTGTATATATACCATATCTCGTGGACCAGTGTCTTCAATAATGTTTAACTCCTATAACAGTTCCTATTCCTGTAACCTCTTCCCTTCCTGATACTCCCTCCACAGATTTGAAATATACTGCATTCCAGACTACCATATCCATCGCTGTAACTTGCTTCAGTGCCTACAACATGCGTTATCTCAGTAGTCTCCTCCTCCAATAACTGGAGAAAGAGCCATGCAGATCAAAATTGTTCCTTCGATCCAACTAGTCCATGCTGACCACGATTCCTGCACGAGTCGCTTTTGCCTGCGTTTGGTCCCTATCCCGTCAAACCTTCTCGTCTCCATTTTCCTACCCAAATGTCTTTCCCATGATGGAATTGTACTTTTCTCTACCACTTCAGCAGCAGCTCATTCAATATGTGCACCATTCTCTGTGTAGAAATGATCTCCTCTAGTCGTTTTTAAGTATTTCGTCTCCCACCTCATATTTTTGCCCTCTAGTTATGAATTCGCCTACCCTGGGGTAGAGACCTTCACTATTCACCCTACGCATACCACTCATGTTTTTATAAACCTTTATACGGTCACCCCTCAGCCAGCTACACCCAATGGAAATATGAAGGATAATGATACAAATATCTCTGCCACGTTCCCCACTGCCACTTTGCCTCAATGTTCTGGGATACACTTGTTCAGGACCTAGGGCTTTCTCTACCTTTGTGTTCTAAGACCTCCATCACCACCTCTTCTGTAATGGGGACTCTTTTCAAGACATCACTGTTTCTTTCTTTTGTTTCCTAATCTTTGTCCACAGTACTTTCTGACAAGAAATATTCATTTCAGGTCGCGGCCATCTCCTGTGATTCCAGGCATAGATTGCCTCATTGATCTTTGAGGGGCCTTATTGTCTCTCTAGTAGCTTTTTTGTACTTGTATGCTGTAGAATCTTTTTGGATTATCCTTAACCTTATCTGCCAAATCTATCTAATTTCACCCATGTTGCTTTCCAGCTTATCCAGCCTCTCTGTTTCTGTCAAACCCTGCAGCATCAGTAACATCTTCATCAATCTTCGCTCCATTTGCAGATTCAGAATATGCTTCCTAAATCAGGATGATCAGAATTCTATACAGTACTCCAACTGGAGACCCAGCAATGTCTGATACAGCCGGATCATGATGGACCAACTCATGTACTCAATGCCCTGACCCATGAGGGCTAGTGTGCCTAATCTGTTTTCCCCATTCTTTCCACCTGTGATGTCACTTCCAAGGAACAATGTAAATGCAGCCCTTGGTCTCTCTCCATTCGACAACACTGTCCAGAGCTCTGCCATTAGTTGTGTTAGTCGTCCCTGGTTTGTCTTAACAAATTCAGCTCCATCTTTAATTTCTTAACCCACTGGCTCAATTGGTTAAGGTCACCTTTGATAATTGTATTCACTGCTCACTGTAACTCTTATTTTACTATCCACAAACTTAGTAACAACAATTCATATATTCTTGTTTATGTAAATAATACACATGCGTGACCCCAGCACTAATGCTTATGGCACACTGCTGGTCAGAGTCCCCAGTCTGCACAACAATCCTCTCCCACCATCCTCTGTCTCCTACTGTCAAACACATTTTGTGTCTGTTTGTCTCGTTAGCCCTGATCCCATGTGATCTAACCTTACTAACCAGTGCACCACGCTAAACCCTGTCTAAGGCTTTGCTGAAGTCAGGATAGACAACGTCCACCGATCTGCCTTCATCCATCTCCTTGGTCACCTCTTCAACAAACTCTGTCAAGTTTGAGAGACATGACTTTGTATGCACAAAGCTATGCTGACTATGCCTAATCAATCGTTGCCTTTCCAAATGCATGTAAGTCCTGTCTCGTGGAATTGCTTCCGACAACATTAGTTACCTAACTTACCCCAATGTCCTGGATATACTTGATTACTTCCAAGGCAGTTGTCTAATTTTAATGCGTTTGAAAACCTTCAGCACCTCCTGTTCTCCAATGTGGACTCTTTTGAAAACATCACTGTTTATGTCCCTGCTTTCCAGTGTGTTTTCCACAGTAGGTTCTGTCGTGAAGTGTTTGTTTCGGATCACACCCATTTCCTGTGGGTTCACACACTGATGGCTTCATTAAAATTTAAGGGGTCACATTCTGTCCCGAGTTATTCTTCTGTTGTTAATATACTAGTAGAATATCTCTGGATTTTCCTGAACCTTCTCTGCCAAAGTTCTGTCAGTTCCCTTTTACGCCCACATGGTTTCCATCTTTAGAGTAATACGACACCCACAATGTTCTTCAAGGGATTGACTTAATCCAGCTGGCTGTATATGACATGTGTCCCCTTTTTGTCTTGACCAGCACCTCAATATCCCCAGTCATCCAATTTTTCCCACTTGAGTCAGCATTGTCCTTCACACTAACAGGAATATGCTGGCCCTGACATCTTAATTTATCTCTCTTTTGAAAGAATCCCACTTGTCCGACGTTCCTTTACTTGCAAATAGCCTCCACAAATCAATTTTTGGACAGTCTTGCCTAATACCTTCTGGACGGGGCAAGGCCAGTTTTGATCTTTAACTTGTGGACCAGGCCTGTCCTTTTCCATCGCTATTTTCAAACTAATAGAATTGTGGTGACTTTGCAAAAGTGCTCCCCCACAAACACTTCAGCCCCTTTCTCTGCCTTGTTTCCCAAGGGGAGGTCAGGTTTTATCCCTTTCTCCAGTCAGGCTAGTTACATACTGATTGAGACAGTTTTCTTGAACACACTAAACAAATTCCTCCCAGCCAAGCTGTGAACACTCTGGCAGTCCAAGTCTAGTTTTAGAAAGTTAAAATCCCCGACCATTACAACCCTATCATTCTTACAGATATCTGAGATCTCCGACACATTTGCTGTTCAATTTCCCGCTGACGACTGCAGGCCTGTAGTACAGTCATATCGAACTGATTATTCATTCTTATTTCTCAGTTCCACTAACATAGCTTCACTGGGCGATCCCCAGGAATATCCTCTCTCAGTGCTGCAGTGATGTTTTCACTGATCCACTCCCCCTCCTCCCTTGCCTCCCCTTCTATCCTTCCTGTTGAATCAGTCCTCTTGAACAATGATCTGCGAGTCCTGTCCGTCCCTCAGCTGTGTTTCTGTAGTTCCTGTCATTTCCCAGTCCCATGTTCCCATCTATCCCGTGCGTTCATCTGCCTGACCTGTCAGGCATTTTACATCAAAATAAATGCAGCTTAATTCATCAGTTTTCCCTTATTGCCTGCTGTGCTCTTACCTGGTTATCAGTTGAAATTGCTCTGCTGAAATTCTGTCCCAGCCTCAACCTTCAGTCTGCAGCCTGAGGCCATCCCCCTAACTGTGGACAACGACCTCACCTTTCACGTCTTTTACAAACCTACTAACGAAAACTTCTGCTTTCACATCTGAGTGATTAATGCCCCTCATATGTTCCTCCCCATCTCTGTGATATTCTTCAGTTACTGCATTTCTCATTTTTTATCTCCAGAGCTTCCAATCCCCCTGATCGATGTAAGGTTATTGATCCCTTGCAGCATGTTTAACACCAGTAGCAGCCTCCAACTCCTCAACGCATCCTGTCGCTGTAACCTCCTCAAATACTACAGCTCACTGTCTTTCTAATATCTTCCATAATCTGCATTCCTGTTGATTTCTGTAACCTCCTCCAGAACAGCACTCCACATCTCTGTGTAACTGATGGGAATGCTGCAAACCTGCCTTCACAGTCCTCAGTAGCTCTCTGAACTCCTGCAGCCTTACAACCATCAGTATCTCTGGCTCTTCCAATCCCGACACTTCTCCCTGGCTGTGTGAACTGATCCAGACCCTTCAACCCTCTCTATCTCCCTTTCTCCTGCAGCTCCAACTTTTGTCCATGTCAGTGTAACTCCCAGCACCAACAATCCTCCCGGGCTCTATAAACTCCTCCAGCTCCAAGTATCACACCAACTGTCTCCAATCAGTGCCTACAATCCTCCCTTTCTCCTAAAACCTTTGTAGCTCCAACTACCACCAATATCTGTGTAATCTCCAGTCCCGACAAACCTCCCAGTCTCTGTATCTCCTGAAGCACCAACGGCCACACCTATCTGAGTAATCTCTAGTCGCTATATTCCTCGCTATCGTTGTAACTCCTTCAGGACTGATAACCCTGTAAATCTCCTTGACATCTTTCAGCCCGACAACCTATCTGATTTCGAACCACCAACAGTGACCTCAAACCACCCGAACTCTGTAACATCCTCCAGTCTCTACAACCCATCTTTTCTCTGTTAGCTTCTCTGGTGTCTGTATTCCCCTTTATCTCCGGTTACAGATCCTTGCTCAGTGAAACAATGTCTCGGTACCGAATCTGTAAGAACACAAGAATCTTCAGTGTATCAATAAATTTGCCTCATTTTCTAAATTTTAACGACTGCAAGTTCAACCTTCTCCACCTCTTCTCATCAATATCCCTCCATTTTGAAGACCAGCCTGGTCAACCTTCTCTGGGCTGCCTCCAATGCAAGGACATTTTCCCTCCAGATAGGGGACCAAACCTGTTCACAGTATTCTCAGTCTGTGCAGACTGGAGTCCTCTATAGTTGTTACAAGCCTTCCCTATTTTTATTCTCCATTCCCTTTGAAATCAATGCCAGCATTCCATTTGCCTTCTCTATGTCCTGCTGGCCCCGTATGCAACCTTTCTGAGATTTATACACGATGATTCTTAAGTTACTCTGTGATGTAGCTTTCTGCATTTGATCGGAAACCAAGTGGTGACAACAATAATCAGGAAAGTGCTGGAATGTACGGTAAACAATATGCCAGAAATGATAACTGCACACTTGGAAACCTACAGAAAAAGGGCAGTCCATCAGACCATCATGTATAGGAGCAGCATTAGGCCATTCGGTCCATCGGGTCTATTCCACTATTTGCTTATGGCTGAATTGTTTTTCAACCCCAATCTCTCACTTACTCCGGGTAACACGTGATCTTCTCACTCAGCAAGAACCGAGTTATCTCTGAGTTAGATACACTGAATCACTTAGCATACACAGCCCCATAATGCAGTGAGTTGCACTGATCCATCACCCTCTGGCTGAATAAATTCCTCCACATCTCTATTCAGAAGGGTCGTCCCTTCACTCTGAAGCTGTGCCCTTGTCCCCTAGTCTCTCTTGCTCGTGGAAACATCTTGCCCCCGCCCACTCCATCCAGGCCCCTCAGTATTCTGTAAGTTTGAACAATGTTCTACGCCGCCGCCGCCTAAACTTCATCAAGTGCAGACCCAGAGACTTCACCTGCTCCTCAGATGACACAATATTCATCGCTGGGATCTTTCTTGGAAATCCATTTCTCATACCCCTTCACATTCTTTGTCCAGACTCTGAATGAATAACGTGTCGAGTGTGGTCCCAACACTGACCCCTGCGGAGCTCCCCCATCACCAGTTCCCATCGTGAAAAAGACCCCTTTCTTCACACTCTCTGTTTTGTGCCAATCAGACAAATCCTCTATCCATGCTCAGCATGTTGTTCTGAAACAGAAATTTCATTTCACACCCACTACTGGATTTATTTTTCTGTCTGGCTGTAAACAGCTGAGTTTCACCATTACCTTCCCACCTGTAATTCCCTGGAGAACGTGGTGGTGAGCAGTCTTCCTGACCCACTGCAGTCCTTTGGGTGTAGGGACAGACACAGCGCTGGGAGGATGGAGCGTGTAAATGTTTGGTGTTCATCTGCATCTGGAGCTCCTGTCGTTCCAGGGGATAGTGGTTCCGGGTTTGTGAAGTACTGTTGAAAGGGCCTGCCTGAGTGACCACAATGCTACTTATAGATCTTTTATTCCTTCATTCATTCATGAACATGAGCTTTGTTGGCTGAGCCAGCATTTATTGGTGATTTGGAGTTGTCCCTGAGAAAGTGGTAGTGAGCTGCCTTCCTGAGATACTGCACCAGCCGTTGGAACTGTTGTTATCTGTGTCCCATCCAGCAGGTGCTTTTCCTGATGTCTGTAACTGCATACAGACAATTCAGCTCTCCCTTTCATATCCTACATACTCCCCGCCATATAAATCTGACAGTTCCTCATAATATCTCACCTCCTCCATTCCCATCTGTGCTAGTGATCACTGAAATTCATTTATTCTTGTTTAAACTTCTGATCACAATAGATCTCTCCCTTTTAAAATGTGTAACCCCTTCAGCTTCTGGAACACTCCATATAACTGTAATCAATGATAGCACAGGTTCCCTTCCTAAATCTCTGTAATTACGATGGTTGCGTGTGCCACAATGGCACTTTTCATCCTCCTTATCCATCTCAGGACTTCCAGCCCCTATAATCCCAATATTTGGAACGCTCCCATTCTCTGCACCACCTCATGTCCTGAGGATCCTTGAACACCACCAGTGCTCCAAAATTTTATATTCCCCCCAGTAACTGCAAATCTTCTAACTCTGTAACATCCAACAGTCTCGACTACCATACAACACTTGCTGGCTCTCAATTTGTATTTGTTGAAGTCTCCACATCTCGATAACTTTTGACTCTACAAAGCTCCGTCATGAACAAGCCACTATCTCTCTATTTCCTTCGCCTTCTTCAGTGTCTGCAACTCTTACTGTATCTTCCAATAACCTGCTTTCGACACTGCAGGTCTGCCGAGCTCCCCAGATAACCTGTTCCATCCCATACAGCTCGCTCAGTCACTGTAACACCCTCTGCTCTGTCTACCCTCCTCTTTCCCACTGTCGTCCAGGCACAACAACGATTCTGTAAGACAGCAGTGCGGAATGGGATGTTATAAATCTTAGTTGAGGCTTGAAGCCTACCATTACCTCGGAGTCACAAGGGGAGGTAACCTGAGAGAGAGCAGCACAGAACAGGAGAATATTAATCAGTAGCGAGGATCGAGGCCGAGGAGGACTTGGAGTTGGAGAAGCAGCAGAGCAGGAGTCTCGAAATCAGCACCGAGTCACAGAGGGAGTGACCATGTGATGGAGCAACTTGGAGTAGGAGCATGAGGCTAACATAACTGGGAGTTGCAGAGGCAGCAACTGAGGATCGAGGCCTAATCGTCCCTGGGAGTCACAGAGACGGTGACCCTGTGAGGGAGCAGAGTGGAGTGGGAGCTGGAGGATTACACGTCCCTGGGATTCGCAGAGACGGTGACACTGTGAGGGAGCGGAGTGGAGTGGGAGCTGGAGGATTACCTGTACCTGGGAGTCACAGAAACGGTGACCCTATGAGGGAGCAAAGTCGGATGGGAGCTGGAGGATTACATGTACCTGGGAGTCACAGAAACGGTGACCCTATGAGGGAGCAGAGTCGGGTGGGAGCTGGAGGATTACATGTACCTGCGAGTCACAGAGACCATGACCCTGTGGGGGAGCAGAGTGGGGTGGGAACTGGAGGATTACACGTCCCTGGGAGTCACAGAGATAACTTTCTGCTACTGGGACCTGCCCGCACTGAGTTTTGAAGAAGTACAAGAGCAATCACAGAAAAGGCTGTAAATTCATTGGCAGATAATACACCGTTATTAGCGACTGTCAGTAAATTGATAGAAGTTAGCAAATTTATTTTATCAACTTCTGAAATAAGGGTTGAACTCAGAAATAAGAGGGAGATGTGAAATTCTGAGCCAATATATACATTACTCTCAATAAGTCACAGTTGAATAAGGGAGTTAATCAGATTGTTTTTTTTTTCCGCTGATGTTAACTTCATTCTAAGTAATTAATTAAGTTGCATTTTAAGACCTGACAAGACATGTTTGTCAGATGGAAAATATGTTCTGTTACATTGGGAAATAATAGCCCCTGTTCGTGTCCTAGATAAACACTGGGTCTTGGAGCTCAGATAGTAACTAGAGACTCTATGGGACATCTGTGATGCTGAGAGTTAGGTAATTAGCACACACAGAGAGCAGATCACCCTGCAGACATGACAGCCGAGAAGAAGAAAAGGAATAGGGGACAAGACAATCGAATAGAAACATTCAGGGAATGGAAGAATATCCTGATATCTCCCTCCCAATTCATTTTCCTGGTTTGGAAGTTGATGAAGGTGCGGGCTGTTCAGGGGAGGGCAGTCAGAGCCATGTCTGCGGCACCACAAGCAGCCTGACTGTACAGGAGGGGAGGGGAAAGGAAGGAGGGGCAATAGGCACAGGGGAGACAGGAAATTGAAGAAGGTGTCAGTGTTTCTGTAATTCCTGGATAATGGGGTTAAGAATATTGCGGTGTCTGCAGGACATCCGTCTGGGGGACAATGAGCAGTCAAAGGTCATGTCCATGTTGGTAGGAATGACCTGGGTAGGAAGGGTGAAATGGTCTGGGAATCAGAATTTAGGGAGCTAGGTGCATGGTTAGCAAACAGGACCTCAAATGTAGCTATCCCTTGGTTACTACCAGTGCCGTGTCCAAGTGAGAACAGATCTCGGGGTTTTAGGTAGATGAGAGTGTGACTGGAACGATGGTGCTGAAGGAAGGGCTTCAGATTCCTGGGTCATTGGAACTGGTTCTGGGGAAGGCAGCAACTGTACAAACTGGATGGGCTAACGTGACAGAGCTGGGACTGAATTTCTTACGGGGTGTTTGGAAGGGATTGAAAATAACATGGTGTGTGCTTAGGATGCAAAAAGGAATAGTAGAGGAGACTACCAAGATTGTCAAAATAATGGGAGATACAGTTGGCACTAATTTACAACAACAAGTTTAACAGTGGAATTTGGAGTAAGAAAGAAAGCTTTAATCTGAGGTAGTCTGCATGGACGTGAATCATCGGAGTTTGGGGAATTACAAATGCAGGTTGGTGTGTGGAAATCTGATGGACTAATCACTGAGAGCTGGCTCAAGAATGGCAGGAATGGGTGTTAATATTGCTGGGTATAAAGGATTCCAAAATAATAGAAGGGAAGGGAAGGGGGGAAGGGTTGAAGTATTGGTTTAGATTAGCATTAGTTAAGGATTCCAAGAGAAAGAGGATCCGTCAAGGGACATAATCAATTTGGCTGGAGCTACAGAACAAAGAGTGTACAATTGCACTGTGAGGTACAGTCTGTCAGCCAGCAACCATTGGAAAGGTTGGAAAGAATAAATATGCAGGGTCATTTGAGAGCGATGACAATACTACAGATTAGTTACACTGAGAAACTGAATTTCTCCAGATATTGACTCAGTTACTGTTGGTGCAGATTCATGAGGGGCCAACACCCCTGGATTACATGAAGGAGAGCTCACTTCAGGAGTATGTGCCCAGCCCAAGAGAACATGTACAGTTGGACCTGGTCCTTGGGAAAGAGGTGGGGCACGTGGATCCAGTGTCAGTAGGGGAATGTTTTGGGGCGCAGCGATCATTTTATTGTAAAGTTCAGTATGATGGTACATAAATGAGGAAAACCTTTGATTATCCAGTTCTCAGTTGTGATCACACTGCAACCCCATCTCATAATCCCAACTCAATCTGACCTGTTTCACTCTACTTAAAGCTCCAATTTCACTGGCCTTATTGGAAAGTTCCCAGCATCATTCTTGCTCCATTGAAGGTTGCTCTCAGTCAACTAATGTTTTTCATTCTCAATTACTGCATATAATTCTCAATTATATGCAATAATTGTGAATGAGAAACATTAGTTGATTGAGAGCAACCTTCAATGGAGCAAGAATGATGTTGGGAACTTTTCAATAAGGCCAGTGAAATTGGAGCTTTAAGTAGAGTGAAACAGGTCAGATTAGCTGGGATTATGAGATGGGGTTGCAGTGTGATCACAACTGAGAACTGGATAATCAAAGGTTTTCCTCATTTATGTAGGAAGGACAAAAAGGCCAACACAGTGAAGTAGCATTATGTATAAAGGATGGAATCAGTATTATCGTGATGCTAATCAATTTAGACATTGCTCCTCCCTGCCCTCACCCTTCATCCCTACGTAATGATCCTATCAGATATTGGTAACTTTTGAAAACTTCATAAAATAGCACAATCTAGAGGAGATCACTCTGTCCACTGTCTGCATTGGTCAAGATGTGACATTGTTTTTTTCAATCCCTAGTTCTCTCTCCCCGGATAGTGGAGGACTTCAAGTACAGATCCAGGCACATTATGAAAATGGTTTGAGAGTTTCTGCCTCTACTTTGATTCTATGTGTGACACCCAGAACCCGACCATATTCTGGGTGAAATAATAAGTTTCCTCACCACTTCGCAAATATTTCAACAAATTACATTAAATATTTCCCGCTTGTAACTGAGCTCTTCAACAGGAACAAGGTGTTCTCTCCCTTTCTACCCAGGCTCCTGACAATATGTGCACCCCAGTCAAATCTCCTGTCAGCATCCGCCGTTCCAAGTTTTCCTCATAACTGCACTTCCACTGTCACCTGGTGGAGAATCTCCTCTGTACTCTCTCCAGTCCAGTTCCATCCTTCCATGTGATGGCGTTACCAGAACTGTACACTGTCCCCAAGCTGTGACTGAGCTCATTATTTATACAGTTCCTGCATAAGCTTCCTGCTCTGAAGTTCCGTATTTTGTCTGATAGAGGAAATAATACCATTTGCTGTATTAATAAGATTATTAATGTTTCCAGCTTCCTTCTGGCCAGACTGACTATACTCTCATTTATTGTGTATTCTTCTCTATTTTTGATTCTCCCAAATGCTTTGCCTTGCACTTCTCTGGGTCGTTTGCTCCATTCACCTGGATCCTATAGTTGCTGTTTTTAAGCAGCCTACCATGGGATCTCTCGTCAAATCCAAGTAAGTCACATGCAGTTACAGGTTAGCGCCTCAAACCGACACAGTCAGATTAATTACACACTATCTTCCTTGCACAAATCCAGACCGATTGTCCTGCTGTCCCTGGGACTTCCTCAGTGACCGTTTATCCACTGTCTCAGAATTCCAGCCGCGACCGATTCAGTCAGTCCCTTGCTCTACATTAATCAAAGCTGCGGTGTTAGCCATTCTCCTATCCTCCGGTATCATCCCTGCATCCAGTGAGGATTGGATAACGTGGGTAACTATAAGTCTGCGGATTTTCCCCAGCTCCTTTTAACAGTCTGGAACATTGTATTATCCCTTTTTTTAAGGATTTGTATCTCCTGCAAAATTTGTTGCTCCTAATATTTCACACTGCATCCCTATTTTAGATCAGACAGACAGAGGCCTAAGCCATCTAATGATTTGGTCAAGTCTCATTTTAATCGAGTTTCATGGAGTGTTTCTCTCCACAAGGTGAAGTGCATTTTCTCATGATACCATCTCCAATCTGCCCCATTAACTACCTTCCCTAACCACGTGGTCTTCCTCTCATCTGACACTAAGCGGATGTTTTTTCCCTTCATCATAACAACTGCCCACTGCCTGGATACCCCAGAATGCACCAGCCTCCCTGTTACAGGGGCCATCTTTAAAACGTCATTGTACTCTTGGATTGTCAATCCGAAACTGGCCTGGACATGGCAGAGGGGGTAAAACTGGGGCTTCACTTTGAGACCAAGCCGCTGAGATTCTGGTGGATGGCATGGTGCACGAAAGGGACATTATCTTCCTCCAGGACTGGCAGGGGAGGCCATGACACTACACCCTGCCAGTTTGGTTGGAGGTTGATCCCTGTGTCAGTGAGATGCCAGCATTCTTGGTGAATGCCAAGCAGTGTCGGAAGGAAGTCAGTGACCTTCTCCACGCCACCATGGTATGTACCACCATCTGCATTTTATGACCGTGCCCTCACTGTCTCTCTGTTACTACATAAACCCCCACAAAGGCTCATGTTCTCCCACTGTCACTGAATGCAGCACCTTCTCTCGGTCTGTACCAGCTGTTACAAACAATTCCACCTCCCTTAATACTGCTTGGTAATTGTCACATTTTGGAAGGAACCACCCCACACGAGAGCAGAAAGAGCCAAGAGGGACAGGGGGCTCCCAACATTCAGCTCCTCACTCCATCACAGGGGAAGGATCCTGACCCAAACAACCATGAGAGGCTGACTGACCATGTCCAAGCTGTCAGACTGGGATCTGAGATTCAATGTGCTGGGCATTTGACTGACTGTGGACAATGATATCAAGCTTCCTGGTTTGTGTCTGTGCTAAACACCAAGACAATACAGCAGTCAGATGAGTCTGGTAGCTCTGACTGAGGGGAAACACTGCTGAGTGCAGGGTAAAGCAAGGCAATAATTCTGTAAGTATTGAAGTCAGTTCAAAGTGAGTGTGTACAAACACCGAATGAGCAGCCCAGAGGGACAGTCCCTGAGCTGGATGTGTGTCCCTAAGCAGTGTCCTTGCAGCAGCATTGCAATGAGAGTTGTCAGTGCATCCCTGAGCTGCAGCATTGAAATACAGAAGCGTACTGTCATTGCGTCGGATGTGTGCTGGGATGGCATGGTGAGGCTAGCCTGTGACAGATGACAGCATTGGTGGGTGTGGAGTACATGCAGCTTCTGTCTATGCAGTGTCCCCCGAGATGTTGGTGTCCAAGGTAGAAGGCCGTCGGAGCGACGGGCGAGATGAAGTCACCAGGAACCAGCTCGGAGTTTCACATCCAATTCTCCATGTTGAGATTCCCTGCTGTGGGTGGAAGGGTATGAAGCTGCAAGTTGTTGAGAGATCCACTGTATGTGTCTGTTGATCATCAGTCATCAGTCAGTCAACATCTTGCCACTCCTGCACTCAAATCTTGTTTTAAAGACCAGTCCAGTATAGGAACAGGCCCTTCATCCCAGCAAGCCCGCACTGACACATGATGCCTGTCTAAAGTTCAAATAATTTTTTTTTCTGCGATACCTTCTATGTCATTCTATTCCCTACTTACTAATACTTGTGCAAAGATGCCTCTTAAACTTTGCTATATTGGCTTTTACCCCTCGATCAGTGCATTCCAGGCAATTTCACGTTCTGTCTGGAACAGCAAAAAATCCTTACCTATCACATCTCCTGAAGTTTCTCCCTTTTAACTAAAACCTACCTGTTCTTCTATCTATGCCTCTGATAGTTTTGTAAATATCTATCAGGTAGCCCCATATCCAATGATGCCCAGGTGCATACAAACCATGTTTGCTCAATATCTCCTTCTGGCTAATACCCTCCAAACCAGACAACATGCTGGTAAAACCTTTCCATACCCTCTCCAACACTTCCACATCGTTCTGTTGGTGTGGCAACCAGTAATGTACACAACATCTGAAATGTGCCTGAACTAAGTTTCTCTACAGCTGCAATATGACCTGCTAATTTTCATACTGCATGCTCCAATGCACAGCTGCAAGTTTGCCATCATTCTTCTTGATCACCCTCTCCACCCGTGTTGTCACTTTCAGGGAACTGTCGAGCTGTACACCTAGATCCCTTCGGATGTTGATGCAGCCAGCAGTTTTCCCATCCACTTTATACTTCTCTCCTGCATTAGACCTTCCAAAACACATCACATCGCAACTGCCCAGATAAAATTACATCTGTGTTTTCTCTGTCCAAGTCTGCAGCTGACCGAAATCCTGCTGTATTCTCTGATAATCATCCTCATAATTTGCAACTCCACCAATATATTTACAGATCTCCAGTTACAAAAACACTGTTCCACCACGAGTCTGTCATCTATGATCAGGCAGTTCTCTATCCATCTTACTAACTGACCGCTGATCCCATTTCACATCACCTTCCGTGTGAGCCTGCCATAAGCAACCATATCAAAGGCCTTGCTAAGGTACAAATGGCCAGCATCGAGCCCCATGTCCTCATCAATCAATTTTGTTCCTATCTCAAAGTAATCCATCAAATTTGTGAGACATGATTTTCCCCACACAACTGTGTTGCCTGTTGCTAGTAAGTCTGTACTAGAGTACTGTTGGAGTTGCAGTCATTCAGACAAGTGATTATTCCATCATATTCCTGACTTGAACCTTGGAGGTTACATTAGATTCCCTACAGTGTGGAAACATGCCCTTCAGTCCAATCAATCCACACCAATCCTCAGAAGGTCAACCCAACCAGATCCATTCGCCTGCCCTACATTTAACCCTGACTAATGCACCTAACACTGTGGGTAATTTAGCATGGCCAATTCACCTGACCCGCGCATCTTTGGACTGTGGGAGAAAACCGGAGCACCCGGAGGAAACGCAAGCAGACACGGGGGGCCGGGGGGGGAATGTGCAAACTCCAAACAGACACCCAAGGCCGAAATTGAACCTAGGGCCTTGGTGCTGTGAGGCACCAATGCGAAGCACTGAGCTCTTGATGGTTACTGAACAGTGGGAGGTATGTCGTACCATGATGGTTACTATACAGTGGAAGGTATGTTGGGCCGTGATGGTTACTATACAGTGGGACTTAGGTCGGGCCATGGTGGTTACTGTACAGTGGGAGGTATGTTGGGCCGTGATGGTTACTATACAGTGGGAGTTAGGTCGGGCCATGATGGTTACTGTACAGTGGGAGGTATGTTGGGCCGTGATGGTTACTGTACAGTGGGAGGTATGTCGGGGTGTGATGGTAATTATACAGTGGAAGGTATGTCGGGCCGTGGTGGTTACTGTACAGTGGGAGGTATGTCGGACTGTGGTGGTTACTGTACAGTGGGGGGGAGGGGGGGTATGTCGGTCCAGGAAGTTGCAGACTATGATTTGTACAGAATATGATTGTTCTGCTACTGATGGACCATTGTACCTCATGGATGCATCGTCATTGTTTGCTTAATCTGTTTAAAGTCTGTACCATTCAGTACATGTCATGGTGTGAAGGTTCTTCAAAATGTGAAGTTAGCCCTTGTTCCCCATAAGGACTGTGCAGTGAACATTGTTACCGATATATGAAATGGAGGGATGTATCTGCAGCAGGCAGATCGGTGATGATGTGGTCAATTATAGGTTTCCCTTTTATTGATTCGCCATAACCTGCTGCAGAGCAGTCTAGCCGCCACAGGATCCAATATCAATGCTGAGCACTATGATTATATTAGATTTCCTACAGTATAGAAACAGACCCTTCGGCACAACCAATCCACGCCAACCCCCTCCAAAGAGCAACCCACTACCATGGCCAATTCAACTGACCTGCATTTCTTTGGACTGTGGGAGGAAACCCTTGCACACACGGAGAGAGTGTAAAAACTCCACACAGGCAGTGGCTCAAGGCTGGAATCAAACCTGGGTCCCTGGTGCTATGAAGCAGCACTGCTAACCATTGAGCCACCATGCCACCCTATATTGACTATATGTCAAGGAGCTGTCCCCCTCTGCCTGGCTGTGTCCTGTCAGTGGGACAGAACATACCACAGAGGATGGTGATGTTGCCTGGGACATAGTCCTGTTCACATAATCTTGCTTTCCAGACAATATCTGATTGTTGCATTTTTAATCTGAGGGATTACATTTTGTACAGTGAAGAGTTAATATCACTTTATTTCTTACATATTTTAAAATAAACCAAACATCATTGTTTTTCAGTTGAAAGCAATTGAAGTGAACAATAATTGAATTACCAGAGCGCACACCTAACTATTACACAATTCAGTGACTGTAGTAAACAGCCAATTCATGTTCAGTTCAGTGAACACGCCATCTTGCAGGCAGCAAAGCTGTTGGAAATGACATTGAGAAAAAACCTACATTCATACACAGTTTTACTGGCCCTCACCACGACCTCCACAACACTGGCCATCTCCAAAATCTGTTCAGAGAGCTTCCTAACTTGAGCTGGACAGTTACTCACACAATCCCTCACAATAGACTGGTTAGAGACATACCTGAACAACAGGTATGTGTGTGGGGGCCAGACTGGTCAATGGACTAGCCAATGGCACTAGTCCAGTTGCAATTCCACATTTGTAACAATGACCTGTAAACAACCATGTCTTGCAAGTATACCCCTTCTGGTGTGCCACCTAAACTCTGTAATTCTGTACCTTGGGCCTAATCCTGAATTAAGGTGTTATAAAGGTGATGGGCTCCTGCAGCACATGGCATCTTACATTGAATCCATCATAAACAAGATCCAGTGTATGCTATTTCCACAATGTCAGTATCCAAACAGAATTGTGCGGCTCCATTAATGGCTGGCATCAGCCCAGCCCAACATCTTTGTGTGTGACTTGAGCTGGAAATCTCTGGAACTGTTTGCAGCATTTTTCTAACCATTAACAGCAAAGTCTTTTTCCTGAAGGTCCGACATCCTTTCGTAATACCAACTTTTAGATCGTCCAGTAAACACAAAATCCCTCCTTTATTCAGTTCATTTTTATAACAATATGATGAAAACAGTGCACAACTCACATAATGGAACATTGAAATGATGGGTCTCAGTTCCACACCCAAGACCAAGTTATTATTAAGTGCAAGGACTTTTGAAAAAATAACATAGAACAGTACAGCACAGAACATGCCCTTCAGCCCACGATGTTGTGCCGACCATTGATCCTCATGTATGCACCCTCAAATTTCTGAGACCATATGCATGTCCAGTAGTCACTTAAATGTCCGCAAAGATCTTGCTTCCACAACTACTGTTTGCAACGCATTCCATGCTCTCACAACTCTCTGTGTAAAGAACCCGCCTCTGACATCCCCTCTATACTTTCCTCCAAAACTATGACACGTCATGTTAGTCATTTCTGCCCTGGGAAATAGTGTCTGGTTTTCGACTCTCTCTATGCCTGTCATTATCTTGTATACCTCAATTAGGCCCCCTCTCCTCCTCCTTTCCTCCAATGAAAGAAGTCCGAGCTCAGTCAACCTCTCCTCATACGATAAGCCCTCCAGTCCAGGCAGCATCTTGGTAAACCTCCTCTGAACCCTCTCCAAAGCATCCGCATCTTTTCTATAATGGGGCGACCAGAACTAGACGCAGTATTCCAAGTGCAGTCTAACCAAAGTTTTATAGAGCTGCAATAAGATCTCACAACTCTTAAACTCAATCTCCCTGGTAATGAAAACCAAAATTCCCTGTCCACTTGGGTGGTCATTTTAAGGGATCTTTACAACCCTGTCCCCTTGGGTGGTCATTTTAAGGGATCCATATACCTGCCTACCAAGATCTCTCTGTTCCTCCACACTGTCATGAATCCTATCCTTATTCCTGTACTCAGCTTTCAAATTCGACCTTCCAAAATGAATCACCTCGTATTTATCCAGGCTGAACTCCAACTTCCACCTCTCAGCCCATCCCTGCATCCTGTCCATGTCCTGATGCAGCCTACAACAGCCCTCTATACTGTCAACGACACCTCCAACCTTTGTGTCGTCTGCAAACTTGCTGAACCATCCTTCAATCCCCTCATGCAAGATATTAATAAAAATTACAAGCAGTGGAGGCCCAAGGACAGAGCCCTGTGGAACACCACCTACCACTGACTTCCAGGCAGAATATTTTCCTTCTACTACCACTCGCTGTCTTCTGTAGGCCACCCATTCTGTATCCAGACAGCTATGTTCCCCTGAATCCCATTCCTCCTGACCTTCTGAATGAGCCTACCATGGGGAACCTTATCAAATGCCTTGCTGAAGTCCATATACACCACATCACAGCTCGACCCTCACCATGACCTGCCCCTCACAAAACCGTGTTGACTGCATTTAATCAGGCCATATCTTTCCAGATGGTCATAAATCCTATCCCTCAGAATTCTATCTAACACCTTGCAGACGGCAGATGTTAGGCTTTCTGGACTGTAATTGCACGGGAAATCCTTATTTCCTTTCTTGAAGAGAGGAATGACATTTGCCTCTCTTCCGTTCTCAGGAACGTCTCCAGTGGAGACCGAGGATGCAAAGATCTTCGCAAGTGATGAAGCAATCACATTTCTCATTTTCCAAAGCAACCAAGGACAAATCTGATCCGGGCCTGGCGACTTGTCAATCTTAATGTTGCTCTTCGGAGGATTTGTATGACTTGTTGGTCCGAAGGGCCTGTTTCCACACTGTAAGCTAAAATGTGCTTAAAAAAAGCAGTGTGTGTGTCATCATTTTGATTCAAACCTGGACCCTCAAAGCCTCATTTGAAGACCCTTCCAAGATATTGACCATCCTTTCAGCAAAAACTGGCCTGTAAATTAATAAAGCAACATCACATCCTCTTTAACACCCTGCCCTGTCCGGCCTTTCGTTCCAGTTCAACAGCGTATTGGTTTGTTAGCCCTGACCTCCCTCAAATACACCTCTGTGATAGTAAAAATGTCACACCTCCACATGTCAACTCATTCCCTTATCACATCTGTCAGCCTGTCTGAAAATACTCCCAGCATTAACGTAAGCTGAAATATAATGCCTGGAATACCCTGTACCTTGGAGTTCTTCAGTCATTTCCTGTTTGTAACCAAGCTGCTGAAACCATGAACCACAACTCTAACTCTGGCACTGAATGAATATCTGTGGAATTGTAATTTCTTTTTTAAAAAATGTATTCATCAAGTGCAACTTTCCAGAACTGAGCAGTCAGCTCCACATACAATGAGTTTCTGATGGTTAATTGCCCACTCAGTGTGCAGAGGGGACAGCCCTCAGTAATGGAGAAAGTGAGGACTGCAGGTGATGGAGATTTGAGTCAAAATGTGTGGTGCTTGAAAAGTACAGCAGGTCAGGCAGCATCCAAGGGGTAGGAGAGTCGATATTTCAGCCATAATCTCTTAATCAGGAAGGCATTGGTGCATTCCTTTATTATTTTCATTCCATTATTCACAAAATGTTGTGAACTGTACTTACTCAGGAAGGCAAAACTGTATACTGCACTGAAATGGAAAGCAGTCAATCAGTTGGTTGGACAGGGTGTACAAAAGTTGAAGGGATGTATACACTGATTGAATGAATTACAAACATAAGGATAGGTAAACCCCCTGGGCCAGATGGGGTTACCCAAGGTTACTCCAGGAAGTGATGGGAGAGATGGGCGTGCCTTTGGCGATGATGTTTGTGTCCACACTCACCACTGGAGCAGTGCCAGCCAGATGTTTGGAGGGTGACAAATGTTATTTCCTTGTTTGGGAAAGGCAATAGGAATAACTCTGGGAATAACCGAACAGTCAGTCTTACATCAGTGGTGGTAAAAGTATTGCAGACGTTTCTGAGAGACAGTATTTACAATAACTTAGAAAACGACAGTTTGGTTACAGATAGTCAGCATGGCTTTGTGATGAGCAGGTCATCCGTCAGAAATCTTATTGAATTCTTTGAAGATGTAAAAAACACATTGGTGAAGGTAGACTAGTAGATGTGGTCAACAAGAAGTTTAGCAAGGCGTTCCCCATTGTAGGCTCATTCAGAAGGTATAGAAGCAAGGGGCGCAGAGAAACTTGGCTATCTGGATATGGGCGTGGCTGGCCCACAGAAGACAGAGGGTGGTAGCAGATGGAAAGTATACAGCATGGAGTTCAGTGACCAGTGGTGCCCCACAGGGAACGGCTCTGGGACCTGTGCTCTTTGTGATTTTTATAAATGACTTTGATGAGGAAGTAGACAAGTAGGTTCGTAACGTTACCGGTGACTCGGATGTTGGTGGGGTTGTGGATAGTGTGGAGGGCTATTGTAAGTTGCAACAGGATATTGACAGGATGCAGAGCTGGTCTGATAAGTGGCAGATAGAGTTCAACCTTTAAAAGTGTGAAGCAATTTATTTTGGAAGGTTGCAGTTGCATAAATAATACGGGGTTAAAAACAGTATTCTTGGCAGTGTGGAGTGACAGAGGGACCTTGGAGTCATTGTCCATAGATCTCTCAAAGTTGCCTCCCAAGTTGATAGGGTTGTTCAGAAGGAATACGGTGTGTTGTCTTTCATTATCAGGGGGATTGAGTTTAAAAGACGCGAGGTTATTTCTTTGCTCTACAAAGCTGTGGTTCAACGACACTTGGAATATTGTGTTCAGTTCTGGTTGCCTCATTATAGGAAACACATGGAAGCCTCAGAGAGTGTGCAGAGGAGACTTACCAGGGTGCTGCCTGGACCGGAGGCCATGCCTTACAAAGAAAGGTTGAGCGGCTAGAGCTTTCCTCCAGCGGTGGTAGTAGAGTCAGATACATTAGGAATAATTAAGAAGACTCTTGGGTAGGCACACGAAAGTTAGTGCATTAAAGGTTACGTAGGTTAGTCTGATCTTAGAGAGGGATAAAAGGCTGACAAAACATTGAGTGCTGAAGTGCCTGCACTGTGCTGTGCCATTCAATGTTTAAAGTTTCATCAGATTGTGGATTCTCATCAGTTAGTGGAAGTGTGAGGGAGTGAAATGTATGAGGGAATGGGGTGTGTGAGGTCAGGAAGGTGGGGAGGGGCGTTAGATCAGTTTTGGTATAATTGTTACATTTACCTGAGTGTCAGCACAGTATGTGTGGTGATCTAGACCAGACAAAATCCACCAAGTTCAGTTATTAAACGAGTTTTGGCTTGCCATTTGCTCCTGATTTCTTCAGAGACATTCTGTTGGGTGACCTATGAATTAATATCTGACCATCCACAGACATGTATAATTTTATTTTGGTACTGTTGAATGCGAAGGTACACTTATTGGATATAGTTTCAGAGGGTTTACTCTGAGACACAAAATACTGCAATCGACTGTCAACTGTGAACCTTTTCACCCAGTGTCTGGTCCAGGGTGCAGATGGGGGACATGCCAGATGTTGTCACCATAAGTAACTTGCGCAATGTGATTCTGATACTCCATGTCCATGCATCTGCTCCCTGGGCCATGCTCTGACTGATGATGAATTTATAAGGCATGGTTCCTGCTCAGTCATTGGTATTTAATTTAGACAGCATTTGTACCTACACTGAGAGTAGTGATAGCCAGTTGGCTAGTTTCCTCCTGCTCAAGTTGGATTCCAAATGATTCTCTGTGAGGGAATGTTTGAATGACTGCCCTGACCCAAGTTGGAAACTCTCTTCACAGATTCAGGACCAGGACAGGGTCTCTCTGAGTGCTACATGCAGCTGTGAGGTCCAGTAGCACTGTACCCGAATTCACCCTTTTTGATTCCACTTTTAATGTCGGTCATGATGCAAAATAATGGGTTTACGGCCCTGCACAATAATCAGGAGTTTTCCATGTTTGTGAATCGTGCAATAATAACGTATGAGCTACAATTATTCAACTGAACAATAACTGCATCATCTGTGAAGCCAATAAAATTGATTCTATGTTGATGGAATTAAAATATAAACACTGAAAGACTTTTATGATTCAAATGTAAAGAATGAACATTTTGTTTTGTATCGAGAAAGAGCATGTTGTCTGACCGTGATGGTGATCACAATTACACATTGAAACTCAGTGTTCCAATGCAGATATTGTTGCTCTATCATTTGCAAAATAGTTGAAATCTGACAGATTGAATATTCAGAGTGAGCATTTGATTGAACAATTAAATAGAATTATAACATTTAAATATAATCAATCGATTTAATTTCTCATCTGAAATGTGTGAGCTTCAGCTATTTGCCAACAATTCTGTTAGTTTTAAAATAATGATGGAAAAGGATAGACGAGATCTAAAAGTTGAAGTTCTAAATTGGAGAAAGGCCAACTTTTACGGTATTCGGCAAGATCTTTCAAAAGCTGATGGCGGCAAATGTTCACAGATAAGCAGACGGCTAGAAACTGGGAAACCTTCAGAAGTGAGATAGCCGGAGTTCAGAGACAGAATATGCTTGTTAGGGTAAAAGGAAAGGCTGGTAGGTATAGAGAGTGCTGAATGACGAAAGACATTGAGGGGTTGATTAAGAATGAGAAGGAAGGATATGACAGGTACAGGCAGGATAGATCGAGTGAATCCTTAGAAAAGTATAAAGGCAGGAGGAGTATACTAAAGAGGGAAATCAGGAAGGCAAAAAGGGGACATGAGATAGCTTCGGCAAATAGAGTTAAGGAGAATCCAAAAGGATTTTACAAATACATTGAGAACAAAATGGTAAACAGGGAGAGAAAAGAGACCTCAAAGATCAGCAAGGCGGCTTAGTGTGGAGCCACAGGAGAGGGAGAAATACTAAGTGAGTATTTTGTATCAGTGTTTACTCAGGAGAAGGACATGGGCGATGTAGATATACGGATAAATAGATGGTGATATCATCGAAAAATATCCATATTACAGAGGAAGAAGTGCTGGATGTTTTGAAACGCATGACAATGCAAAAATCCCCAGGACCTAATCGATCAGGTGAAACTTGAAAGGGTTCAGAAAAGATTTACGGGCATGTTTCCAAGGTTGGAGGGTTTGAGCTATAGCTGGAGGTTGAACAGGCTGGGGCTGTTTTCCCTGGAACGCTGGAGATTGAGGGGTGACCTTATAGAGGTTTGAAGAATCATGAGGAGCATGGATAGGTTAATAGACAAGGTCTTTTCCCTGGGATGAGGGAGTCCAGAACTAGAGGGCATAGGTTTTGGTTAGGAAGGGAAAAATGTAAAAGAGATATAAGTGGCATTTCTTTCATTCAGAGGGTTGTAGTGTGTGGAATGAACTGCCAGAGGAAATGGTGGGTGGTTAGTGGGTGGTGCAACATTTAGCTGGCGTCTGGATAGGTATATGAATAGTAAGTGTTTAGAGGGATATGGGCTGAGTGCTGGCAAATGGAACTATATTGGGTTGGGATATTTGGTCGGCATGGGCAAGTTGGACCGAAGGGTCTGTTTCCATGCTGTACATCTCTTTGAACCTGTGACTGTAATTTAGAATTGACAATAAATTGACATGCAATATCAAATAAATAAATCGTTTACATTATTAAATTGTAGCATACAATAAGTTGAAAACTTGCTATTTTTAGAATGAATGATAAAGAACAAAGAACATTCCAACACAGGAACAGACCCTTCGGCCCTCCTAGCCTGTGCTGATCCAGATCCTCCAATTTTCTAAACCTGCCACCTATTTTCTAAATGTCTGTATCCCTCTGCTCCCTGCCCATTCATGTTTCTGTCTAAATACATCTTAGATAATGCTATCATTCCTGCCCCTACCACCTCTGCTGGCTACATATTCCAGGCTGCCACCGCCCTATGTGTAAAGAACTTCACACGTATGTTTGCCCTAACTCTTTCTGCTCTTACTTTGAACTCATGACACCGAGTAATTGAGTTCAACAATCTGGGGGAAAAGCTTCTTGCTTTCCACCCTGTGTATATCTGTCTTGATTTTGTATACCTCAAACTTCGACTTTGTAATGAAAATCGTCCTAATCTACTCAATATTTATTCATAACCAGCACCGTCCAACCCAGCCAGCATCCTGTCAAACCTACACTGTACCCTATTCAAAGCATCCACATCCTTTTGGTAATGTGGTGACCAGAACTATATGCAGTATTCCAAATGCGGCCAAACCAAAGTCCTATGCAACTGCAACATGACCTGCCAGCGTTTGTACTCAACACCTGATCCAACGAAGGAAAGCATGCCATATTCCACCTTGACCACTTTACTGACCTGTGTTGGTGTCTTCAGGAAACAATGGACCCGAACACCCAGATCTCGCTATAAGTGGATTTTCCCCAGGACTTTTCTGTTTACTGTGTTGTTCATTCTTAAACTGGTTCTTTCAAAATGCATCACCTGGCATTTGCACAGATTGAATTCCATCTGCCATTTCTGTGCCCATCTCTCCAATCTATCTATATTCTCTGACAGTCCCCTTCACTATCTGCATGTCCAACAATCTTAGTTTTATCTGCAAACTTGCTAATCAGGCAAACGATACCTTCTTCTAAATCATTGATATATATACATCACAAACTACAGTTGTCCCAGCACGGATCCCTGTTGCACACCTGGTCATAGGTCTCCATGTTGAGAAATCACATTCCACTACTAGTCTCTGTCTCTGTTGCCCAGCCAGTTTTCTATCCATCTGCATAAAACACCCTGAAACCCATGCGACATCACCTTCTCCATCGGCCGACCATGGGGAACCTAATAAAACGCCTTACTCAAGTCCCTCAATATCTTCTCGAGCAGCTTCCCTACCACTGATGTCAGGCCTGCCGGTCTACAATTACCTGGATTATTCCCGCTATCCTTCTTAACCAAGGGGACAATATTAGAAATTCGCCAGTCCTCCGGGACCTCACCCATGTTCAAACATCCTGCAAAGATATATGTTAAAGCCCCAGTTATTTCTACACTCACACCCCTCAGTAACCTGTGGTTGATCCCATCGGACTTGGGGACATGTCTACCTTAATACGTTTTTAGAGTATCCAAAACTTCCTCCCTCTTTATGTCGACTTGAACCAGAGGACTCAGAGATCTATCCCTAACCCCAGCATCCGTTTGTCCCTCTCCTTGGTGAATACAGATGCAAAGTACTCGCTAAGAATCTCACCCATTGTCTCTGACTCCACGCATAACTTTCTTCATTTGGGCCAAACATTTCTCTACTTACCTTCGTGCTCCTTATATATGAAATGAACTCTTTGGGATTTTCCTCAACTCTGCTTGCTAACGATATCTCATTATCACTTTTAGCCCTCTTAAATCCTCGATTGTGAAAAGAAAATAAACATTTGTTCATGCAACTAGGTATTCAGATCGTTTCAAAGTGTTTTGTGCAAAAAAATATTTGAAGTCCGTCTCAGTGCAAATAAAAAGCAAGAGAAGAAACCTCTTAGGAAGAGGAATTTTTAGCCACTGTCCCCCCAAAGTACTTCTGAGGTAGTAAAGAATGAGGGTTTGTAACATGGGCACAACAGTAACTATGGGTGATTTGAACATGCAAATTGGCTCAATTAATCAACTTGACAGTGATATCCTTGAATAAAGATTGATAGAGTGTATGAGGGATTATTTCTGAGTGCCGGACGTCATGGAACCAACCAGAGAATGGGACGGCATGGTGGCTCAGTTGTTAACACAGCACCAAGATCTAGGTTGGATTCCAGCCTCGGGGGACTGTCTGCGTGTAGTTTGCACATGCTCCCCCCTATCTGTGTGGATTTCCTGTCACAGTCCAAAGATGTGCAGGTCATGTGAATTGACAATGCTAAATTGCCAATGAGTTGGTAACATTACTCAGAGGGAAATGAGAATGGGTGGGTTACTCTTCGGAAGGTCGGTGTGGACTTGTTGGGACGAAGGGCCTGTTTCCATGCTCTAGGGAATCTAATCTAATTTAGATTTGATATTATGTAACAAGAAAGGATTGGTGGATGAGCTTTGCCTTGGAATAACCACAACATGCTGGAGTTTCACATTCAGATTGAGTGAAGACTGAGTCATACATGAGAGTTTTAGTGTTCGGCAATGATAATTAAACTGACCTAAGGAAGGATTTGGCCTGGGTGGACTGGGGGAAGAAAAGAACAGTCAAGGCAGGACAGCTGAAGAAATTGGCAATAATTAGGGAGATACTAAACACTAAAGAGGAATTGCATAACGGAGAAAAATCATCTCTATGGTATGTATTACATGTACATACATAAGGAAGTCAATGATAACATGAAGGCAAATCCCAGTGCATATCATACTGCATACGTGAGCCACACTGTGGAGGATTGGGCAAGTCAGTGATCTTGTGGTGTTGTCATTGAAGTCTAACGTGATAAACCCAGATAATGTTGGAGTGACCTGGGTTCAAGTCCTGCCACAAGTGGTGGAGCTTAAATTCAAATCTGGAATTAAGAGACTGATGGTGGTTATGAATCGATTGCCGAGAAAAACGTACCTGGTTCACTGATGTAGTTTAGGGAAGGAAACGGCCATTCCACCATAGATTCCCACTCTCAGACTGAAGATGTATCTTCTTATCTCCATTCTAAAGATTTTCTCTTGACTTTCAGGTTATGTCCTTGAATCCTTTCTCTCCTAACAGTGGAAGCATCTTCCCAACATCTCCTCTGACCAGGCAACCAGTATTCTGTATGCTTCTATTAGAGCCCTCTTCATCCTTATAAACCCCAGCGAGTATAGACCCAGAAACCTCATATGTTGAGATTTTCATTCTTGGGCCATTCTTATGAAGCTCCTCTGAACACGCTCAGTGGTGGTACATCCTTCTTGAGTTATGGGCCCCAAAACGGTACACAATACTCCAATGTGGTCTAACCAGAGTCTTTCAGAGCAGTGGAAATCCATCCATTCAAGTCATCACAAAAGAAATGTCATCACTGTATTTGTCTTTCTGACCAGACGGGCCAACTGAATTAATAATCTTAAGATGGACAATAGTAAATTCTTACAAAAATGAACAATGATTGAAGCATGCTGGGAAGTAGAACCCAGCCTTGACTAAAGTCTCTGTGCTCATCCACATTCTGCAGAATGCAGACAGGCTGCAGCTACCCAGAGATAGTTTGCGAACAAGCCTGACAGCTACAGACCCTGTAATACATACCTGAAATTGGAATGAAACGGGATAATGGAATGTCGCCTTTGGGCCATCAATGTGACAACCCCAGGTTGGATCTGATTGATCAGGGTAAATGAACCTGATCATTCCATTGGCAGATCCTTCACACCCTCCCAAAAGGCGTGAAGACTTGGAAGGATAAGAATCACCATAAAACCCCTCGGAGAGTGGTAACTCGAGAATAACCACTGAAAGAGAAGACACCTGCAAGACCATCAGAAGAACAAGAAGACTTCACCACGTGGAATCTGGTCAACTTCTGGTGGGGTGGTATGTGATCATCCAAAGTTAAGTTAAACTATAAGATGGATTGTAGTGTTTTTCATTATGTTATAATACGTTTTATCGTTCTCATATTAATTGTGTTCAACAAAAAAATATCCTTGCTTATAATAATTGACTCAGTTCTTTTGCTGAATATAAGATTTCAAAATACACTGTGCTGCAGATACAGCACCTTCCTAACTACTGACACAACCTTCTCATTTAACTTGAGACAATCCTGACTGGAACTCGCAACACTTCTGAATTTTCTCCGCAGTTATAAAATAGTCCATGCCTCTCTTCTATCTCCTCAAGTGCATCACCTCGCACCTGCCCAAGTTATACTCCATCTGCCACGTCTTTGCCCACTCTCCTACCCTGTCTGAATCCTTCTGCATCCTCCCTGCCATCTCATTGATACCTGTCCCTATGTCTACCTTTGCGTCATCCAAACACCTCGCTGGATTGCCCTCAGTTCCGTCATCTAGATTGTTAATGTACAAAGTAAAAAGTTGTGGTTCCCTTGTGGAACACTAGTAGTCATTGGCTGCTATCCTGAGAGGGACCCTTTTATTCCCACTCTCTACCTTCTGCCAGACAGTCAAGTTTCTGTACCTTGTCTCTGACACCATGGGCCCTTATCTTACTCAGCAGCCTCCTGTGAAGCACCTTGTCAACGTCCTTCTTGAAGTCCAGAAACATAGTATCCATTAGCTCTCCTTGGTTTCACCTGTTTTTTTTTATCCTCAAAGTGTTCTAACAGATTCATTAGCATGACACCCCTTGATGAAACCATACTGACTTCGCCCTAATTCATCATGCACCGGCAATTATTCATAAATCTCATCCTTCGCAATGGATTCCAGGAACGTACCAACGGCCGGGGTAGGCTAATCGGTTTGTAATCTTCTGTCTTTTGCCTTGTTCCCTTTTTAAACAGAGTGTCAGCAAGATCCAAGATGGCGGCGACCCAATAGGTCGATTCTGCCCAAGACTCAGGCAAAGTGCCCCCCCCCCCACCTCACCTCACCTGCTAAATTGCTAAAAATGTTTTTTACCCAGCATCCTTGGCCATTCTACATCAGGCTTTAGCAGTCTGATGATTTTTTAAATGACCAGAGGTAAAGGATCTCGCTGTTCACAAAAGACACTCCCCCACTACCCCTTAGCAACAGAGACGTGGCGTGACCTGCTGGGGCGAGCCTTATCTCGGAGCTTATTTAACTCCGAAAGATGATTGATGCTTCCAGTGAAGAGACCAGTCCAGTTTGGAGTCGATCTCAGTCATGCTGAAGAAACATGATGGAGACATTGAGAAACTCAGGTAGCGTGTCGGGATGGGGCGGGGCAACAGGCCACAGCCTCCGAGACCACCGCTGAGTCATCCATGGGTCAGGTCTGGGCTCTGGAACATCGATTCCTGACCTTAGATGAACATATTGACGACCTCGAAAGTCGAGGTCATCGGAAAAAAATATTCGGTTGCTGGGCCTTCCTGAACAGGAGGAGGAAGGGCAGCTTGTTGATTTCCTGGAACAATGGCTCCCACAGCTGCTGAAACTGGAGTCAGAGCTGGGCTGGTTGCCAGTTGAGCGGGCCCATCGGGTTGCTGTGCGCCGGCTCGGGTTGGATCAGCGCCCCCGCCAGGTCCGAGTTCAACTTCAACATTAGAGGGAAAAACAGATGCTGCTGGAGTCTACCAGAGACTCGGGGAAGGATCCTCATGCCAAGATATACAGGGGCTCCTGGATAATGTTGTTCTGTGCCTGTGGTCCGCAAGAGGAAGGCATTTGATGAGGCAAAGAAGCATCTGAGGGATTTAAATATTCAATAATCTATTCGATATCCGGCAATGCTATGCTGCAGTCATGGGGGATCTGTATATGACTTCAGATCACCGGAAAAAGTAAAAGAATTCCTGAATGCTCTCAAATAGACTGCACGATTTGAGCTATATGGATAATGACATTATTTTGCCCTTCGTTTCTTCTTTTTTTTCCCTCCTCCTTTCTTCCTTTTTGCCTCTTCTCTATCTTTCCATGGTGGTGGGGGAGGGGGAGTGCCCATTCCTTATCCTTTCTATGGACTCTTTTCTATAGCTCGTGCAGTTTATTTGATTATTGGGAGACGTTTCTGAGTGTTTTCTTTTATTTGGTTGCTTATTGCTTGTAATTTTGTAATTTTATATATTTTCATCTTGTTGTTTTTCTAAGTGTATCGAGGTGTTGCTGTGGGGGGTCGCCCACCTTTAACTTCTGTCTTATAAGATGTTGCAATTTATTTACTCTAATTTGTAATGCCCGGGCCGAGGGCATGCCTCTGGCTGGGAGATGTTGTGGTGGGATTATTGGAAGGTAGTAGTGCCCCTTGTGAACAAGGGGGAAACCCTCCTTTTAAGTATGTTTTATGTTATTTGTTTTTAGGAATAGTTCTTAGTTGTTTTGATTTAGCTGTTTTAAAGAGTGTTTTATGTGTGAATCATTTTTGTTTTTTACTCAATATCTTTTGGGTAGGGTTCTTTCTCCTGGCGTTTCTCGGGTTTGCTTGGACTATCGTGGCTAGTCATTCATTTAGGTGGTGCACCTGGAATGTCAAGGGGTGCCACTCATTAATCGAAAGGGAAAATATATTATCAAGTCTTAAAAGAAAGAAAGGGTGGATATCACCCTTCTACAGGAGACACATCTACTTGAAAAAGAGCATTCGAAGCTGCAACAGGGTGGATTTGGCCAGGTGTTCTTTTCATCTTTCAGCTCAAAAAGTAGGGGAGTTGCCAGTCTTACTTGGAAGAATCTTCCCTTCCAAATGCTAAGCCAGATAAAAGAAGAGTCTGGATGATATATATTAATTCAAGCCCTAATATATGGAGAGGAATATGCGATTTTGAATCTCTATTGCCCGCTGGTGCACCATTTAAATTTGTCATGGAAGTGATCTCCAAGTTGGTGGCTCTTGGGGTGTGCCACACAATTATAGGGGGAGATTTAATTATATCATCGAACCAGGGGTGGACAGAATGCCTAAGATCTCTGCGGGCATAGCTATGAGATCTAGGCAGTTGGCAGATCTGAGTAGGGAGTTGGGCCTGGTAGATGTGTGGAGGTGTCTTCACCCTCAGGGTAGAGACTTTACTTTTTATTCTGACCCACACAAGTGCCATACAAGAATCAATATGTTTATGTCCCCTCGACACATTTGAACTCAATATTGTTTTGTAAAGTATGTAATATAACTATTTCCGAACGTGCCGCAGTATATGTGGAGGTTAGGACTAGTGATGACGAGATAGCTTCCCGACATTGGCGTATGGACCCTTTCCGATTGAAGGATAGTGTGTTCATAAAATATTTCTGGCAGGAATTTAAAACCTTCCTGGGTATCAACTCAAACACGGCCAGTAACCGTTCGGTGATGTGGGAGACTGGTAAGGCATATGTGCGAGGCTTGGTCATCTCATATTCTGCGACCAGAAGAGACAAAAGAGAGAACAGCACCAGCTCGAGGCTCGCATGAAGGTGGCCAATACAGCGTATGTGGATAGACCCTCCATTCCTAAACTAAAGCGGATCACAGCCCTTAGGATTCCACACTTACTCAAATAGCAAAGAGGGAGGTATTATTTGCGAAGCAGAGATTACTTGAATATGGTGACAAACCTGGCAGGTATCTAGCATACCTTGCCAGGGAAAAAAAAGGCTCCCCGAGCTATTATTACGTCTATTAGAAAGAGTGCTGGAACCCAGACTTGTGATCGTGAAATGAGCAATGCAGACTTTGAAAGTTCTGTTTGAAATTGTATAGGTCAAAGGGCTGTGAGGAATGAAAGAGGAAGATAGAGTGTTTAAAAAAAATCTGGCCCTCCTGGGCCAAATCTTGGAGCAGGTATTGTTCTTGAATGCACCCCCGGCAACCCAGGAAATACAGGAGGAGGTAAGGCAGCTCCAGGGGGACCAAGCGCCCGGACCAGATGGATTCCAGGCTGAGTTCTATAATGAATTTATTGGGGAATTGGCCGGGTCACTTCTAAATATGTATAATTATTCACATAGTCAGGGCTGCCTCTCGCCTTCTCTGATAGAAGCAAATATCTCTCTCATTGTTAAGAAGGGAAAGGCCCCAGATGACTGCTCTTCGCATAGACCTATGTCCTTGTTGAATGTGGATTTTAAAGTTCTCACAAAAATGTTGGCATTAAGACTGGAGAGGGTTTTACCAATCGTTATAAAAGAGGACTAGACGGAGTTTATACAGGGTCGCAGATCAACTAATAACATTAGAAGAGTCTTACATATGCTATAAGCCTACCAGCAGGGAGTGATACTGGGATTGAAGCAGAGAAGGCATTCGATCGATTAGAATGGCCATATCTCTTTTATGCACTGGAATGGTTTGGTGTTGGAGAGGTTTTTACTAAATGGGTAACAGTATTAATTAATGATCACAAAGCAGCGGTTTAAGTTCGGATAGCGGTAGCGTTAGGAGACGTTGTCGTCAGGGATGCCCTCTCTCACCATTATTATTTACGCCAGTAATTGAGTTGTTCGTGGAAGCTATATGAGCTGACCCTAATATAACGGCTCTCGAGTTGGATCAGGCAAGCACAACATTACTCTCGATGCAGATGATGAACTCCTTTTCTTAAATGATCCATTGACATCTGTGCCCGCTTAATTCAAGTGGTTACCTTATTTGGCATGTTCTCAGGTGATAAAATCAAGTTTATGAAATTGGAGGCAATGCCAGTGGTAGGTCTTGCCAGTATATCCAATTTTCTGGACGCATCCAGTTTCCCCTTTCGGTGGTCACTGGGAGGTTTACTTTACTTAGGTATTTTTAATACTCCGGCATTTGGTCAGCTATATAAAGCCAATTATACACATTTAATAGAGAAAATAAGATAGGAACTTCAACGCTTGGAAGATCTCCCGAAACCTTGGTTCTATAATATAGCTTTGGTCAACATGAATACGCTACCTCGCCTGTGAGAATGTTCGCCTTCATGCTGCTGAGACAGGCGCTGCGTTAGCTTTATGGTTGGCTCGGCTCCTTTATTTGGAGTCAGAGACGGCCCCTTATTAAATTAGAAAAGCTGCTGCTTCACAAGTAAAGGGTGGGCTGGATTTTCCGGATTTCAGGAGGTACCAATTGAGCTTTCTATTGTCCTACATAGCTTATTGGCTCTCTTGTGACCCACAAACAATCTGGTTAGATATGATGCCTCCCAAGCAAAATATCCCCTCATCAATCTACTATTTATAAACAAGATGACAGTTGTTACGATCATTGTAAAAATCCTACTTTATTTAATATACACACCAGAACTGCAAAAAGAGGAAGAGGAACACCTGTACAAAGTAGTCGCCAAAAATGGACACCCTCGCAATTTCATCAACAGATGCCTAAGGCAGAGACAATAGGACGAGGACATGCCGCAACCCAAAGGACTAGCCACACTACCATACATCAGGAGCATTTCTGAACTGACAACCAGACTACTGCGACCACTAGGACTCATAACAGCACACAAACCAACAGCCACGCTCAGACAACAACTCACCAGAACAAAGGACCCGATACCCAACATGAGCAAAACTAATGTAGTGTACAAAATCCCATGCAAGGACTGCAGAAAACACTACATCGGACAAACAGGAAGACAGTTAACGATCCGTATACACGAACACCAACTAGCCACGAAACGACACGACCAGCTATCCTTAGTAGCCACACACACAGACGACAAGCAACATGAATTCGACTGGGACAACACTACCATTATAGGGCAAGCCAAACAGAGAACAGCCAGGGTATTCCTAGAGGCATGGCACTCATTCACAGACTCTATCAACAAACACATCGACCTGGACCCAATATACCAGCCACTGCAGTGGACAGCTCGAACTGACAACCGGAAGTGGCAGAGACAGGCCACTATAAATACCGGACAAAACAGCACAGAAGCGCTTCACAGGAGGCTCCCAAGCACTGAGGATGTCACCTAGACAGGGGACGAAACGTTTGCAAGGCAAATTCCCAGCTCGGCGAACAGAACCACAACAATGAGCACACGAACTACAAATCTTCTACCAAACTATATTTAATATAATCAAAGCCTGGAGGATAATGCGACAGGATGAGGGCAACCTACAAAAATCCTCCCCCTATCCTCCGATAGAGGGAACGTTGGAATTCCAGCCAGGGGTGACTGATGCATATTCAGAACCTGGGAGTGCAAAGGTATCTTCTGTTTGGGAGACCTGTTCAATGGGGAGGTCATGATGTCCTTCAAACAGCTCAGAAATTTGGGCTGTCTAGTAAATACATTTTTCAATATTTTCAAATACGAGACTTTATACAAAAGAAGACCACACTGATAATTAATCCACATAAATTGGATACGGAAAGGGGGGTGCTTCGGCCGACGGGTCCGCCCACAGTCAGTACTCTCTACCACAAACTATTTAATAAGGTATCAAAGAACAAGGAACGGTTGTATAACACCTACAGTCAAGTATTGGGGATGGAAATCTCCTTAGAGATGTGAAAGGACGTCTGGGAAAACGCCAGGAAGATGTCTATCTGTAACAGAACTCAGGCTATCCCATTCAAGATACTTCATTGGGCTCAGATGACACCTGAGTGACTTGCAAAGCTCAAGGCAGGAGCATCTCCAATGTGTCCTACATGCAAAATAGAAATTAGTACTCTCACGCATTGTCTGAGGACATGTCGTAAGATCCACATGTTTCGGACATAGTCGTGAATGCCTTGGCAAAGATTTTGGGTACAGAGCTTGGGTGGGACCCAGTGCCTCTACTTTTGGGCTCTCCAAATTTCCCTTCTTTGGATGTATACGGGAGGAAATTATTCATTATCCTTTCATTTTGTCTGGGGAAAAACATTTTAGTGAATTGGATATCCGAAGGTCCCCTCGGACTTTCCATTTGGCCCAGGATAGTCATGGAATATATCCCCCTTAACTTCCTTACGAATATTGTGCACCAAAAGACGGAATTATTTTATTGAGCATGAAAGCCCTTTTTGAACTACATAGACATAGATATATCAGCCACATTGTTCAGGGTCTTTGCTTCGCCGTGGACATGGTTCCGGCTGGTTCGGGGACCCCAGCGAGGAGGAATCCTGAATCAATACGGGTTCTGTTATGACTAAATATAATTTTTAAACATATGTATCTAGTTATTTGTTTACTTATTTATTTTCATTTCTACTTTTGTTTATTTTTAGTAATGGAGGATATCCTATTTTATGGTTTGCTAGTTTGGAGATTATATTAGTCGCTTGTTTTTAAATTCTATATTGGCCTTGTTATTATATTGTAAAGCAGAATACACCAGATTGTACTATTATTATAATTCTGTAAAAAAAAAATCAAATATCTTTTTTTTATTAAAAAAAAAACAGGGTGTCACTTTCACAATTTTCTCGTCTTCTGGGACCCTCCCCGATTCCAAAGATTTCTGGAAGATCACCATTAATGTCTCCATCCAGCTTATTTACCCATTTAGTTTTTCAAGCAATTTCTCCTGATCAGCTCTGCCTCCTCACTGTCTTGAATTCTTATGATTTCATTCATGTCTTCCGCCGTGAAATCTGACATGAAATAATTATTCAGTTTCTCATCTGTTATTTGTTCCACACTACTATCTCACCAGCGTCATTTTCCAGTGCCCCAATATCCACTTCTGCTTCTCTTTTTTGCCCTTTATATATCTAAAGAGACTCTTACAGCGGTCCGTTATATCCCTGGATAGCTTATCTCCGTCCTTATTTCTAATTTTGTTCATCTTTATAAGCTTCCCAATCCTCTGGTTTCCCATTATCATTTGCCATGTTATCTGCTTTCTCTTTTGCTTTTACCCTAGATATGCATTCCCCAATTATCCATGGATGCCTCATCCTCCCTGTACAATGCATCTATTACCTCTGGATGAATCTTTGCTGTGACTCCTAAATCGCTCCGAGAAACTCCCGCCATTACTGATCCACTGTCTTTCCTGCTAGGGTCCTCTCCCAGTCAATTCTATCCAGCTCCTCCCTCATGTCTTTGTCGGTGCCTTTGTACAGCTGTAATATTAACTCCGATTCTGCTTTCTCCCTCTCAAATTGAAGTTTAGGTTCAATCATATTAGGATCACTGCCTCCACAGGGTACCGTCACCTTAAACTGCCTTATCAAGCCTGCCTCATTGCACAACACTAAATCCAGAACGGCCTGTTCCCTTGTTGCCTGAAACATAAGCTGCTCCAAAAAGTCATCTCGTAGACATTCCACAAATTCCTCTCCTTGCAAACCACCACCAATCTGATTTTTCCAATCCACCTGCATATTGAAATCCCGCCACTCACTGTAACTTTGCCTTTCCTACATATCTTTTCTATCTCCTCATCTATCATGCGCCCCAGCCCTGATTATGATTCAAAGGCCAGTACATTACTACAACTATGGTTTTACACCTTTCCGGTTCCTCAATTCTACTCACAGGCATTCCACACCATCTGACCCTACTTTGAGTAATGAGAACTGAGCGATGGGACTGCAAAACACCTTAGCTTTGTCTCAAATTGATAGTTTAGACATGGAGTAAAAATATTTCATTTTAAATTACTTTGAAATGTCGCCACAGTGCGCTTCTTTGACCAAATAGTCTGCCTGTATTAGTGAAGATTACAAACTGTTGAAACTGTTAGAGAAGAAAGATATGAAGAGGACACAACCCTATAAAGAGGTATAGGTTGGAACGAATGAACAGCCAAGTATTTGTCTATGGAACATAGTAGGAAAAATGTGCCTGTGCTCAATGATATTGGCGGGTTGAATGGAAACGTAATGTATTTTTTCAGTGGAGAGATTGGCGTTAGGCACAAAGGAACCGGGCACTTGGGTTACAAAATAAAAACTTTACATGTTCATCAAATTTTTAGGGATAAAATGTTGAAACTTTCTGAAACTGAACGCATTTTAAAGTAGGGGCGATTTTCTACAGGTCTACAAGGAAGTGGTGTAACCACATCGAGAGAGCGATGGCCACAATGGTATGAAATGCAATACATAGAAGATTCACTCAGCTGACCCTGGGAGGAGCGTTTATTTATGGAGGAAATCTTGAGTTGACTGGCCCTGGATCTGCTGGGCTTTAGGCGAACTACATGTGATTTTGTTTAACCCCAGAATATTCCAAGTAGTCTTTCAAGTTGAATTGTGAAACAATGTTTCAGCTTGTATCAGAGATTACCATGAGTGGATGGAGACTGAAGAATATCTCTGTTAATCATCTCATTATGTTGTGTCTTTGTGTCTTGCCAGAGAGCAATGGAGGATAAGACATTGAATATTCCTAAGACAGAGGCAGGCAGATTCTTGACTAAGAGTGACGCACTAACGTTGTAAGGGCAAAGGAGGAATGTGTGATTGAGGTCACAATCAGATCATCCACGATCTTATCACATGATGGAACTGTTTTGATTCTTTACTCCTTATGTTAGTTTCTACATTTCTGTTGTCTTTGGATACTGAAAAAAAAATGACACGATTGTCTTGAACATGAAGACTTTTCCTTTCAAATTTTTGGGAACAGCTTTCCATATGTGACTTTTAAACGGCACTCAGGCAAGATTCATGACGTTGGGTCGAATGGATAACTCTAATACAGCAGATTCCTTTAAGTTGTTCTTGTGAGGTGCGTTTCATTACAAAGCCAGCATTCTGTTGACACTGTTTAATTTCTACTCAGTCTATGGTGATAGACCCCTGGGGATTTTGTGCTGCAGGAACACTAACAGGTATGTTACAAAGCGAGAAACGGGGTTCTTAACAATTCGATAGTGAAGGGAGAATGATATACCATCACATCCTGTGTGCCCTTGGAGATTGTATTCCTCACTATTTGATGCTCACAAGCTATGGAAATAATGAGACTTCATTCTCTGTTTCCAACAATTAAAGTGGTAGACTCATACAGCATACAAACAGGCATTTCAGCCCAATAGATCTATGCCAGCCAGAAAACACCAAACTACATTATTCCCAGTTACCTGCAGATCTATAGCCTACTATTCCCTGGCATTTTGCGGTTAAATGCTGTCTTACCTTGTTTCTGTGGCCTAAGCTTTTTCTCTTTCAATATATGCTCGAAATGATTTCACAGAAATAGATCACATAACTTCAATGACAGCGACAAACTCATCGGATCAATAAGATGTCCTCATTGTTTAATAATTATTAAAAAATCGAATTGTCTTTTTCATTTATTTGGGATTTTAATGGAGTTATACCAGCATTAATTTCTCTTGAGACGTTCAAGTCCAGTTGGTGTTGGTCCATCCAAGTGGTTGTTGAGAGGGAGTGCCAGCTGTGCATCTTATGTGCTGGTTTAGCTGGGAGTAAATATTACTGGTGGTGGATGGAGTGTTACACAAGCCGCCATGTAGTGAGGAACAGCTCGTTGGAAAACGAAATCTTTGTCAATGCGAATATGCGAGAAGGAATTTATTATTCTTCAGAGAAGTAATAACCTTACACGAGAAGTCTATATAATAATGTAGCGAAGTCTGTTTCTATGTTATTGGTGTCCTTAAAATAATGGTGTCAAACAGCTGAAATAATGCTGATGCTGTCGTTGGGCTGAGCATGTGAATTAACATGTATGTTTTTAGAGATGTATGAGCTGTCCTCGGTTGAGTAAGTGCTGATACTCCATGGGATGATGCTGGTTTGTAATCTCACCACTTACTGAGCACAGTTCAATGGAACGAACCGACAAGTCCCATTGGTTGCTGCTTCAGAATATATCAGAGCTTTCATGGCTGCCACCACATGGAATCATGTATTAAAGACAAGGCCCATTGTGTCTGTACCATTCAATGCGGATACAAGTGCTTCATAAAGTTTGTGACGTTTCCTTCCTTATCACCCCTCTCAGGCAATGCATTCTAACACAAACCATCGTCTGGGTTCAAAACAGATTCCACAAATCCTCTCTTCATGTCTTGGCTTTCATTTTTATCATGCTCCCCCTTGTTTTTGACCCTTTGACTCAGGGGAACCCCTACTGTATGTACACTCTGTTCATACCTCTCATGCTCTTATACACCTCTGTCAGGTTCACTTTCCTCTCACAATGTACACAGGTTCAGTAGATTGACCATGCTAAATTACCCATCATGTGCAGCTAGGTGTGTTATCTATGGGAGACGCAGGGACAGGTTAGGGGGCGGTTAGCCATGGGAAATGCAGGAATGGAGTATGAGGTGGGTCTGGGTGCAATGCTCTGCAGAGGGTCAGTGTGGAGTCGATGGGCCAATGTCCCGTACAATAACAAAAATAAAGAAAGATACTGTGGTTCTGGAACAAAACGAAACAAAGTGCTGGGGAAACGGAGTAGATGTGGCAGACTCTGCCGAGAGAAAAACAGAGTTAACATTTTGAGTCCACTCACCATGCATCAGACATGAAAGCAGCTGAGAAATAGTGTAATATGTGTTGGTGGATTGTGTTCAATATAAGGAGAAATAGAAACATAGAAAAATATAAACAAATGGACTGTGGATAATCAGATGGTATAGAAATAAATTGGGAGATCATATTTATTTATTTTTCACCTTGTCCGAAATTCCTGAGTATCATGCCCATGTAGATATATAGCCAAGTCCCTGTTTCAAAGGAGTTCTGTCCCCTCTATCTCTCCATGCTTGGTGTGGTCATCTTCTTGTCTTTATTAAAGGGACATGGGTGTTGTTGGCTGGGCCAGCATTTATTTCTCTTTCCGAGTTGATATGAAAAAGTGCTGGGGAACTGCATCTCTGAACCAAATTGCTGTGTAAGAGGCATGAGTAGCTGATTGGACTCATTCTCTTTCTGCTTTACACACCCGCTTTGCTGAATGTTCTCCTGCTGTTCCAATATTGTAGTCTCTGTAGACTTGCATGTCCTCGTCCTGTTCCTGACCAAGCCGCTCAAGATCTCAATGTCCACCTCCTGTCGCTCAATGAGAGGTCTGGGGACTTATGGAATCTCCCTGGTCAGATGTCACTTTTCAAGGGCTGAAATATTTAGGAAAGTTGTGTTTCTCACACTGGGTAGCTCAGTGATTAGCGCTGCTGCCTCACTGTCAGAGATCCCAGTTCAGTTTCAGTCTCCAGTTTCCTCCCACAGTCCCAAGATGCACATGTTCGGTGGATTGGCCACTCTCAATTACCCATAATGTCTGGGGATGTGGATGCCAGGGGCATCAGTCTTGGAAATTGCCAGTTTAGAAAGATTGGGTGGGGTGGGTGATAGGGATCGGATGAGATTGTCTTCGGAGGATCAGTGTGGAGTTGATGGGTCAAATGGCCTGCTTCCACACTGCAGGTATTTTATGATTAACCTCTTTGTTGCAGAAATCAGTTGTGGGAACAATCTTTGATTTCATTCCAATATCCTTTCCTCAGTGAGGAGATTAAATCTGTGTGCACTACTCCAGATGTGATCTCACTAAGACACTGTACAGCAGCAGCACCACTTTACCAGCATGCTGTAAGGTTTTCACGAAGGTTAGAGCAGTCTCCGCTCTCTGGGAAGTATACAGCATTGTTGTAAGGTCATTGTCCTTCTCTACTCCACCAGCATAATGGGAGATCTGGTGATAACGTCACAATGACAATTGAGAAGAACAGGTAAGGTGTGGCCAGATGATATCAATGTTAATATATGCCTCGCCAAACATCTCACCTGAATCTACCAAGAACCTCACCAGAGCCCATGTCATGCAGATTCCACAGAATCTGGTAAGGGGATCTCAGAAACAGCAAGGAGAAATAAACATTTATCAGAGTTATATATCAAATTCAAAGTTGTGATAAATATGAGGTGATGCAATTTGGGAGAAGGAATCAGACCGGGGTAAGACTCAATGAATGGCAGCACAGTAGGAAACTCAGAGGGTGCTTCTCCACACAATCCTGAATGTGACTGGCCAGGGTAATAGATGAGTTAAGAAGGCATTGGGAATCGTAAATAGCTTTTACACATCAGAACATAGATTATTAGAACTATACAGAATTTTCGTTCGGCCAAGGTCGAATACTGTGTGGAGTTCTGGGAGCCACATTATTGGACGGATATGATTCCACTGGAGGAGTGCAGAGGAGATTCACCAGGATTTTCCCTGGTTTGGAGTATGTCACCTGTGGAGAGAACCTGGAAAAGCTTGGTTTGTTTACTTTGGAGCAGAGAAGACTGAGGGGTGTGTGATTCAGATGGATAAGATTACGAGGGGCATGGATAGAGTGGATAGACAGCAGTTGTTCCTTTTAGTCAAAGGGCAAAACCAGGGAAACACACTTTTAATGTGAAGGGTTTGAGGATTTGAGGATTGTTTTTCATCCAGAGGGTGTTGGGTTCTGGTCTATACTTCCTGAGAGCGGAGCTGTTTTGGTAACCACATAACAGCTAAATAGGACTTGGACGAGCTCTTGAAGTTTCATAACATTCCCGGCTACAGGCCTCATGTAGGAGAGTGGGATGAGTGTAGACCGTGCTGTATGTCTTACGGTACAAAGACTATGCTCCTAAGATTGTATGATGTGGACATGAATTGATGGGTTCCTGAACAGAATATTAACAAGAATTATAAGGGTGAACTGTCAATGGAAAGGGTTAGAGAAAACAAGTGCAGCTTCGTTACAGTCTGAACCCAGAGGAAGGAGAATAGAGTTCAGGGCAATAACAAAACTCTGAAGCAACTACTTCAGTTCAACCTTCACAGAAGGAAACAAACCGAACAAATCAAATCTTCCCAGCAAGACTGGAAAGCGTAAGTCTCGAGAGAAAAAGAATTAAATTAGTAAATTAATGCTTTGGGAGAAATTATTGGGACAGAAGGTATGGTTGAATTTAGAATACAGATGGAAGGTGAGAAGATAAAGTCCAATACCAGGGTCCTGAGCTGAAAAAAGGAGGCAAAAATAGGATGAGGGAGGAGTTGGCTAAGGTTGGCTGTAAGCAAAGACTTTAAGGTGGAACCATTGATGAACAATGGCTGGCTTTCAAAGCAGTTTTATTTTGCAAATGGTCAGCAATAGAATATAACAGTGAAATGTAAGAAAAGGGTGATCTGCCATGGATGTTTCATGAAATGAGGGAGGCTATCAAAATAAAATAAATGCCATAAATAATGACAAAGATCAGTGGGAAACGAGACGATTGGGAAAGCAAGAAAGGTGAAAAGAAAACAAAAAAAAAACCTGTGAAGAAACATAAGTTAGATAGATTATGAGAGCAAACTGCCTCAGAATATAAAGACAGATATCAAACGATTCTAAAAATACATAAAATGAAAAGAATGGCTAAGGAAGCATTGGTCCTTTAGAGGGTGAGAAGGGTTATTTCGTGAGAAAATGGCCGAGGAATTGAATCGATATTTCGTCGGTCTTCACAGTGAAAGACACTAATAAAATGCCAGAATTGTCAAAGAGAGGAAGGTGAGGACCTGGAAACAGCCATTTCCATGAGAGAGACAGTTTTGGGAAAGTTCATGGATCTAAAGTTAGATAACTCTCCTGGGCCTGATGGAATGCATCCTCGGGTACTAACAGAGATGGTGGAAGAAATAGTAAATGATTTGTTTTCGAAATTCACTGGATTCTGGTACAGTTCCAGCAGAGTACAAAACAGGAAATCAGACACCACTGTTTATAAAGGGTAGAAAAAAATGGGAATTATAGACCAGTTAGCCTAACATGTGTAGTGGGGAAAATACTTCAAGCTGTAATCAAGGAAAAAATAGCAATGCATCTAGATAGACATTGTTCCATTGGACAGACACAGCATCAGTTCATGAAAGGCAGGTCATGATTAAGTAATTTACTGGAAAGCTATGAAGACCTTATGAAACGGGGACCCAGTGGATGTGGTGTACTGAGATTTACAAAAGGCATTCGACACAGAGCCGCCAAAAAAGCTGTTCATTAAGGTAAAGATGTGTGGCGTTACGGGTAATGTATTCACATGAGTAGAGGATTGGTTAACTAACAGGAAGCATAGAGTAGGAATAAATGAGTGATTTTCTAGTTACTGATCAGTGACTAGTGGTGTGCCTCTGGGATCAGTGCTGGAACCGCAATTATTCACAGCTTAGATGGACGATTTTGAGTTGGTGAACACGTGTAATATCTCAAAGAATGTAGATGATACGGAAATGAGTGGCAGAGCAAATGTGCAGAGGACTGATAAAGTTTTCAAAGCGACAAAAATAGTTGAAGTGAGTGGGCAAAGGTCTGGCAGAAGGAGCCTGGCAGAAGAAGAATCACAGAAGTTGCTCTACAGGTGCAGCAGGTAATTAACAAGGCAAATGGAATGCTGTCCTTAATTGCAAATATGATTGAGTTTAAACACAGGAGGTTATTTTGCTTTGGTACAGTGTGCTGGGGAGGTCACACCGGTAATACTGCGTGCAGTTTTGGTCTCCCTACTTGAGAAAGTATGTCATAGCACTACAGTTGATGCAGAGGAGGTTCACAAGGTTGGTTCCGGAGTTGAGGCAGTTAGCTTATGAAGAGAGACTGAGTAGACTAGAATTATATGTTGATTGGAATTTGAAAGAATGAGGGAGAATCTGGAAGAAAGAGGTATAATTAAGAAGGGAATAGATAAGATTAAAATAAAGAGGATATTTCCAATAGCAGGTGAGAATAGGACAACAGGACAAAATCTCAAAATTATGAGGAGCATATTTAGGATTGATTTGAGAAGGAACTTCTTGACCAAGAAGGTTGTGAATCTGTGGAATTTCCTGCCCAGTGAAATAGTTGAATCTTTATTATTGAATGCCTTTAAATGTCAGATAGATCTTTTGGGCGGGGCGGTAAAGTAACAAAGGGTTATGGTGAACGGGCGGGTAAGTGGAGCTGAGGCCATGAAATGATCCGCCATGATCTTATTGATGCTCCTAGTTCTTATGTAATGGAATGGGAGTCACATTTGAGAAACTGACTGGTTGATACATACAGAGAAGCAATGGATTTAATGCATTTGGATTTTCAGAAAAATCTTGGTAAAGACCCTGGCCTAGTTTACAAAGGCAAATGTTACAGGATTGGGTTTAAAATATCTTTATGGTTTTAGAATAGGAGAGATGACATGAAACAGTGAACAGGAATAAAACAATCTGTTTTGAAGTACAAGGATCATTGGGTGTCGCAGGGTTTGGTGCTTGGGACCAAGCGGTTCCCAATGCATGTCAAACGTTTAGTTAAGGGAATCAAATGCAATATTTCCCAACCTGCTGACAGCACTAAACGAGGTTGGATTGTGATTGGGTGAGGAGGATGTAAAAAAGCTCCAAGGTGATTGAGACAATTGGAGTGACTGGGCAAATACATGGCAGATGGAGAGCGATGGGGTGGGTGTGATGGTATGTACTTTTGTGGGAATAGTAGAACAGCAAACTATCATTTGAAAAGAGATTAGTTGAAACATGTTGATCTTCAAAGAGATTTATGTTCTTACTTTGTTTCTTCTCTGCAGACCTCCAATGTCCATGCAAGGCAGTAAGTTCTGAACCTAGAAGTCAATACCGAGAATGGCATTGGCACGCTGCCCACTGTACGCAGACCCACCAAGTGGCGAGCTGTAACATTGAAAAGGATTTGGATCTCCCCTTGTACACCAGTCACAGAAAGCAATATTGCAGGAGCAGTAAGCAGTTAGGAAGATAAATGATGTATTGACCTTTATATCAGGGAATTTTGAGTACAGGAGTAAGGGTATCTTACAGCAGCTGTACAGGGAGTTGGTGAGATCCCATCTTGAACATTGTGCAGTATTGTGTGCAGTTTTGGTTTCCTTACTTAATAAACGAGAAACCTGATATTGAAGAAGTGCAGTGAAAGATGACCAGACTGATCTCTAGGATGACAAGCTTGTTGTGGGAGCAGAGTTTTGGGTGATTGGACCTGTATTCCATGGGCTTTCGAAAAATGAGTCAAGATCTCAGTGACATATATAACCCTCTGACAGGGCGAGACAGATTGGAAGCAGGGATGATAATTCCCCTGGCTGGGACGTCCAAAACAATGGGCAACAGTATTAAGTATGGGCAGGTCACTCGACATTGAGATGAAAATAAATGTCTGTACTCCGAGACTGGTGAACCTGGGGAGTTCTCTCCCACATAAGGGAGAACCTCCTGAGGATGCCAGGACACTAAATATAAAAATGATTAGCGGACATTAAAGGGATCAGCAGACAGCTGGAGTACAGCTGTCACATGCTCTCAGATGTTAGGAAGGAGATCTCTGCCGTGTCAACAGGGCTGTGTTTCCCGTTCCCTTTTCCAATATCGAGTTTTCGAGTTTTCTGTCGGTTTTATCCTTCCAAACCTCGGAGCAGTTTGATATATTTTAGTGCCGAGAGCACTGAAGAGTTTATCACATGTCTGTGTACCTGGAGTCAATTTTAGGACAGACCAGGAAAACACGGGAGATTCACCTCCTGAAAGTACACTGGGGAAGGAAATTGGTGTTTACAATCAACATTGGTATCAATGTGAGTATTACTGGCACCAGATTTTACTGCCCAATGTTTTTAAAATTGTTTTTAACTTCCCCCAGCTGCCAGTGCATTAACCTGGTCTGGATTAGTAATTCAGTGCCATTTCCACAGCAGCACCATCACCACATGGGGACCTATCGGAAACCACACTGAGCAGGTTATTTCTGTGCTGCTTGACAGCTCTGTCAGAAAAAAAAACGACCACTTATTTGCCTTTTGTGATGGCACTGAGGGTGTGGTAATTGATCAGATTGCCACTATCCCTCTCTTTGGGAACTGGAGAAAACTGAGTAAGTTGCCGCATTGCCAGGGAGATGTCAGAGTTGTCGGTTTGGTGGTAGTGCGAGACTGAGGGATTATCCCATTAAAAAAGTTACAGATTGCCCTTGAATATAATGCTGTTTCTGCTGATGTTGCTGCTGTGATCGATAGCACCACATCAATGTCAGGAATTCTGTATTTAAGAAAGTTCAGAGATTTATATCGCTGAACGTATTTACAGAGGACTTCTTGACTTGGAAATGAATTGAGGGCAATGAAGAACTAATAGACTCTTACCCTTATACAATATGAAAAAAGGGCCTTTAACCCAATTCATCCATGCTCACCAGGTTTCCTAAACTGAACGAGTTCCATTCGTCTGTTTTTGCCACATACCCCTCCAAAACGTTCCTATTCATGTGCACATCAAATTGCCTTTCAATTGTTGTAATTGCACTCACCAATATCACTTCCTCCAACAGTTCGGCACATGTACATGCCACTCTCTTTGAGAAACAGCTGCCGTTAGATCTCATTAAAATCTCGTTCCTCTCACCTTAAACCTATCCTCTCTGGCTTTGGGCACCTCCACCCTGGGGAAAAGACTTTGGCTATTCATCCTACCAATGCCCATCATGATTTCATAAACCTCAATTTGGTCGCCCCTCAGCCTCCTACGCAAAAGGAACAAAATCACAGCCTATCCTTATACCTCAAAACCTCCAATCTCCCTCAAACCATTTAAAATATTTTGCCCCCTTTCCAGTTTATAACATCCTTCCTTTAGCACGGCGACAAGAATTGTACTCAGTACCTAAATGTGGCCTTACCATTTTCTTGTATAGCCACAACATGATATCCCAATTCTTATAAACAATGCTCTGACGGATGAAAGTAACCATGCCTAATGCCTAATGTTTGACAGCACTCCCCAATGCCAAACGGTTAGCTCAATAAATCCTGTCCTGGCTTGTCTAACAAAATGCAACACCTCACATTTATCCTCATGAAGCTGTATCGGCCAAACATCAGCCCACTTTCCCAGTTGGTCAAGATCCTATTGTTCTCCAAGATAACCTTCTTCACTGTCCATTATTAACACTATTTTTGGGGTTTCATCTGCGAACTTAGAATCAATGGTTCCTATATTATGATCCGTATCATTTGCAAAAACAATGAACAGCAGCAGCCTGGTCCTTGTGGCAACCATTTGTCACAGGTCTCCAATTGGAAAAACACATCTCTTCCAGCACATCTACCTCCGACTGTCAAGCTAATTTTGTATCTAATTGGATACCTCTCCCTGATCCCCTGTGATGTCACCTTGTTAAACAGGGTATCATGTGGAGCCTGTTGGTCCTCACGATATCCACCTGGACAATGTCTGCTGCTTTACTTTTATCTATTTTCTACGTCACCACTTCAAAACTGCAATCTAGTTTGTGAGATGTGGATTCCCAGAGATAAAGTCATGCTGAATATCCCGACCAGTCCTTGACTTTCCAAATGCATGTAAATCCTGACTCTCAGGATCTCCAACAAACACTCACCCACCCTTGATATCAAACTCACAGGTCTGTAGTTCCCTGGCGTTTTCTTGCAGTCAAATTACAAATAATGTAACGACATTAGCTGTCTTCCTGTCCTCCAGCACCTCGACCGTGGCTGTAAATGATACACATAAGAAAGTCAAGAGAACTGCAGATTTCGTAAACCAGAAACAAAGACAGAACCTGCTCGAAAAGCTCAACAGGTCTGGCAGCAAATGTGCAGAGAATTCAGACTTAATGTGTTACAACACGGGGTAAATCCGCCCCTGCTAATTTAAACCTGCAACACAAAAAAGGTTTAACCTGTGCTGTAATCTGTTAAAATTCGGGAGGCCAAGAACCATCCGAAAGGTCACTATTGAAAATAAAAATTAACAACTTTTTTTTCAAAAGTCTAACAGAGAATAATGAACTAACAACTTTTGCTACTCCTTTCTCTGACCTATCTTTTATTTTCCCTTCTACAATACTGGTCCGTTACACAAACCCAATTAAGATTTCCTAAAGCATTCAAATTTCAGAACCCGACCGCTGTCAAATCTTCTCTTGGTATTTTCCTCTGTCATCTTTTCTTCTCCTTCGGGTTTCTTTTCCACAGGTCATTCACAAATGAAGGTACATTTAGGAGAGCTATTCTCCGAGCAGTCTGCAGATATTGGTGGTTTGGTAGTTCTCTCCCAACTGTTCATTTTTGTTTTTGGTTTTATACCCGAAAGAATTGCATCATTTCATTTTTTTAACATTGTCAAAATGCAAAATCCAAACTCGATTGGAGTTTACAATCTTGGGGCATAATGTAAACTGAATGATCGAATTTCATTTCATTTTTGTTTCATAGCTATCCAGGTACTGCCAGCTTCTGGACCAAGTGTGACATTATAAATTTTCCAGAACTCGCTGTGCTTGTAAATCCTTCAACTCTCTTAAAGGTACAAGACCCTTTACACCTTCATAACACCTTCCCTCTCAAAAAAGAACCATCATAATGAAAATTTTGTCTTATTTCTTTTTGTATTCTTTAAACAGATTACTATAACATACTGATAACTTAAATCCAATTTCACCTTGACTTCTTCCCATATACCTATATTTAACATTGGATAAATACAAATCTCATCTAAACTTTATCAGTTAAATCCGTGAGAACGCCTCTGCAATTACATTTTTATAACACGCTGCATGTACATTTTTAAAAATTAAAAGTCTGTTACATAGTCTCCAATGAAATATTCTTTAAAGCATTTTAATAATGTAAGTAGACTGGGATCCGTGTATACAATTGTCTCCAATGCATTATTCGGGACTTCCACATTAAAATGCCATAAGGCTTGTACCAAACTCAATAGTTCTGTCTCAATCATGGAATGTTTCCTCTCGTGGCAGTTGAGTTTTTTTTGAAAAGTGCAATTCCATCTCATCGTCCTGAAGTATTTCAGCGCCAACTCCTATGTCACGAGCATCAATTGCAGCTTTAAAATACTTCGTAAAGTTTGGTGTATCTAAAACTGGTTTGGTGGTCAATATTTCTTTTTAATGGTCGAGGGTCTCCTGTCATTCTTCTGTACACCAAAACTTTGTGTTCTTTTTCAACAAATCGGTTAACAGTGCCACTACACTGCTGAAGTGTGGAATAAACCTCTGAATGAATCCGCTGAGACCGAAGAAGTAAAGCACTCTTTCCATTGAAGTTGGTCGTGGAAATGCCTTGGAAGCTTTTACCTTTGCATTCCATGGAGTCAAGAACATTTCCCAGAACATCACGTCTGCTTTCACAAATTCAGTTTTCTTTAATTTTACCACCAGTTTTGTTTCTTGACCTGTCGAAATTTCTCGTTCCTGTCTTCCAATGTTGGTATTGGATATTGCTGAATTTATAATAGTGTTGACCTTCCAACAAAAAATATTGATTCTTGTCCGGTTTGGGAGGATTGGCGAGCTCCACTCGCTCTGGCTTAGTTTGATGATGTCGTCATTGAGCATGGCCTCCACCTCCTTATGGACCTGTCTGGCTTTGAGAGGATTAAGCCAATATGGATGCTGTTTTATCGGAACAGTATTCCCTACATCTACTTTATGTACAAGAGCATTAGTCTTCCCCATATGCTTCTTCCATATGTCCTCATACTGCAATAACAAACCTTTCAACTTTGTTATATATTCCTGAGACAGACAATTTATGAACTTTTCCGACTGCACCAGGACTTCTGCATTTTTAACATACTTTGAGGAACACCAAAATCCACAAGATTTGGATTTGATTCCTCACTCTGCGTGGCAGTAACTGACACCTGTCTCTCCAGTTCTTCTTCTCCTCTACTTTTCAGGAGGGGACCTACACAATCATTTATAACGCACATGAAGGCGTCTTCAAATGCGGAAATTGGCAACAGAGGTGTTAGTTTCATTACTGCCTTTGTCCTACCTACCATTTGGCATGTATGATATGTATGTTAAAAGTTAACCAAAAGTTAGTCAATAAAAATGATTTTTTTCCTGAGACTGAGTTTTTCGTACCCCTCGCTGACCTCCTATGGGTAGTTCATGTGCTACCCAAAACATTTCCTGTCTGTATGCTATCGGCAACACAATCTGCTGCACTTCGGCACATTTCTCCTCCGCACTAACTTGACGTGGTCTCCATTTCCGTCTTAAAATTCGATCTTTCAGATAATGACCCTCACGAATATAATCTGCCTCATTTTCAGAATACACATCCACAAATAAATGTTTTATCATCTTCTCAGTCTGTTGCAAGTCCCATAGTCTTTCAGGACTAAACACGTCTGTCTGATCCACTGCCTGTTCAGGTTTTCATGGCATCATTACGGCAAACAGGGTGTCTGGTAACTGAACCTCAACTCCTTCATCTTTGTCTTTAGCTGTGGTTATTGCTGTGACTTATGACAGTGGGATCTGGTTACTGTACAGCCTGGGAATATACCAGGATATTTCTGATTTAACTCCTCAGTTTCTAGGTCTTTCTTGCGCTTTTCCACAACCAGGGATGCCACCCTCAACTTGGACCATGCTAAATCATTCTCAAGAACAAACTGCATTGCTGGAACTGACTCTGTCAATCATTCCTACTGTAACTTCCCTAGTCATCAGTAGGCACTCCAATCTGATCTTACATAGGGTAATGCTAAATTTCTGTCCATCTATTCCACAAATCACCACACTCTCGGGTAACAGATCAGAAAGATTGCAATTTTTCTCATCCGTTACTATTAGAGATGGTTAGATTCTATATCTCTCAAAATTATAACTTCTTGCCCTTCTCCCCCTGTTATGTCTGAGTAAACGTTACTCACAGAGGTGAATCCTTTATAGATATCAGGTACGAACTCCACACCCAGCCCCAGTCTAGGCTGTGCACTTTCCTGCAGCTCCTCAGCTCGTGTTGTGGTCTCCTTTAAAACTTTCACGAATGCCACTGGCTTAGCTTCTTTTACCACATCTTTTCCCACAGTGCCTTTCTTAAAAACCAGCACTGTGACCATACGTATCCCTGCTTATGGCAGTGAAAACACCATTTTCCTAGTGCCCTTCTGAAACCACCGACACTGTAATTTTCTGTGTCCCACTCCATTACAGTGAAAACACCTGAGACCTTTCACCTCCTTTCCACTCTCTTGGGCAACTTCTTTAACCTCTGGTAATCTCTTATTCTCTACTCGTTCTTTTATAGTGTAGCATCTCCCCTTCTCCCAAATTCTATCCCACTCAGGATGAAATTCTGGCTGGAAGCTTGTCTTATGTAGCACCATGTATTCATCTGCTAATTCTCCTGCCCTTCTCAATTCCTGAACTTTCTGTTCCTCCACGTGAATTCTTATCATTTCTGGAAGTGAGTTTTTAAACTCCTCCAGCAGAATAATCTCACTTAGACCTCATAGGTCTTACCTAGCTTTAAAGCCCGCACCCATCTATCACAATGCCTGTTTAATTCTTTCAAACTTAACATAAGGCTGACCTGTTCCTTCCTTAAATTTTCTGAACTGCTATCTATATGCTTCCAGTGCCAATCCATAAGCACTTAAAATAGCTTGTTTGACGTCTTCATAATCTCCTGAACCCTCATCTGTCAGCGCAGCAAATACCTCACTAGCCCTGCCTGCCAGCTTAGTCCTAACGAGCATTACCCATAGATCCTTGGACCACCCCACCTGCCAAGCCAAATTTTGAAATGAAATAAAGAAGGCTTCAGCACCTTTCTCATCAACCCGTGGCAGAGTTTTGTCACCATTGTATATATCACTAACGCTCCTTTTAATTTCAAACATATTAACTTGACTATGCTTCCAAAATCGCAATTTCTCAAGTTCGAATTCTCTCTCTCTTTGATCAGCTAAGAAATTTCCTTCTCTTTTTCTCCCTCTGTCTTCTCTGTTTGATCAGCTAAGAACCTTCTCCTCTCTTTCTTCTCTCTCTTACTCTCTCCCTTTGTTTATCTTTAAACTACATTTTCTTCAATTGTAATTTAAGTTTTAGTTTTCTAAATCTCCTGCACTTGTCTGTTTTTCTGATGCACCTTAGTGTCTCAGTAATTTCCTGACAATTTTTGCTTTACTCTTGTTCTTGGTTAGACCCAAATCTAATTTCTTTGCTACTTCTAAAAGTTTGGCCTTTATCGTTCCTTCTAAACGCCCTCGGCAAATGTGAGAATCATCTTCAAACCCCAGAACCTCTTTAATATTTTTAAGAGCCATTTCTCTCACTTTTAATTTAACCAATCACAAGTCTCCGAAATTTAACAAACTGTCTCACCGACGTTTTATTTAAAGCTCTTGGACAATAATATGCAAAATAATTAAACCTACTGTGTGTTTTTCACACAGTATTTAAATCTGCCCAAATCTTTGATTGGATCTGTCTAAACCTGTTCAAATTGCAAACGAAAGCCCACAAACTGTTACAACGCAGGGTAAACACCTCTCGTAATTTAAACCAGACGCAGAGAAAAAGTTCAGCTCATGCTGGAATCTGTTAAATTTCGAGAGGCAAAGATCTATTTACAGAGCTCACTATTTAAAGTAAAACTAACAATTTTGTTAGTTAAGTCCAACAGAGAATATTAAAATGAACAACTATTTCGAACTCATTTCGTTAAACCTATCTTATTCCTGACACACTACAATACTGGTCCGATAAAACAAAACATCATGATTAATATTTACAAACAATATATCGTGTTTCAAAATCAGTCAGCTTTTTCAATTCTCCTTTGTAGATTTTTTTCCGTCGATTTTTTCTCTAGGTTGGCTTCGATGTTCTGCAGTACAAACCTCTTATAGACAGGTACGTTTTAGTAAGCTCTTCAGCTAGCAGTCTATCTTTGTGCTGACCGTGACAGTTCTTCCCCTAAATGTTCAAAATGAGCGGTTTTATAACTCAAAACATTGGATCATTTCATTGATTTTGAAGTCATAAAATACATTATATTTCAAACTCGATTGGATTTCAGTGTATTTGGGCATAATTTAAACTGACTGGCCCAATTTGAATTTGTTTTTGTTCCATGGCAACTCAACCTCACTGTTGATTTCACAGTCAAATTTTATACTTTAACTCCTTTCAGAATAATGTACACCTCTACACCTTCATAACAATATCATTTGTTTTCTGTAAATTTGATGATCCGAGTAAGTTTACATAATAGCATATTCTGTTCCATAAAAAGACCCGTTTACTGTCATCCTTCCTTTATCTAAATCTTTCTTTCCAGTTATGATTCCAGTTACGAACAATGTTACTGGTATTCTTCAACAAAGTAATACGTTGTGTATGTGTCTGTTTGCGTGTTTGTCTGTGTGTGTGTGTGCGCGTGTGTGCTTTGTGATTAATCTGCTATAACTAAACTGATATGAAAAAATGAGATGCAATCACCTTCCCATAAGAAGAAGTAAATATGCAACATTTCCGAGATTTCTGATAATAAAAAAGGTGCAAAAATATCCTTTATTCAGGATTTAAAAGTGAGCACATGACGTTCATGTACAGGACGAAAGTAATTTAATGAACATGCACTGGGATTATTGAATAACCAAATATTTAGCTTTCTCCTGAACTTTTAAATTCAGCATTTTTCAAGTCTGAGTTGCACATGTTCTTATCAATATGTAATCGTCATCAGTGACAAAAGCAGAAGTTGCTGGAAATGCCAAGTAGTTCTGGCAGTATCTGTTATGAGAAAGCAGATTCAACATAGTGTAGCGAAATAGGTCTGGGATGTTTACTTTCCGTCAATAGTGTTCAGCAATGTACCGGTTAGATGCATTAGTCAGGGGTAAATGCAGAGTAAGAGAGTAGGGGGATGGGTTACTCTTTGGAGGATCAGCCTGGTCATGCTGTGTGAAACGGCCTGCTTCCCCAACGTAGGGATTCAGTGATTCTATGAATTCTTCATACAAAGGGTGGTTAGTGCCAGGATCAAGAATGACTCAGAGCATGTTCAGGGCATAGTGAACAGCCAGTGGTCGTGGAACACGTTGTGCCAATGACATAGGTAAGAAGAGTGAAAGGTCGTGCAAAAAAAGCTCAGGGAGCTGGGAGTGAGTTTAAAAGCAGTTTCTCCAGGATTGTAATCTTGGGATTGCTCCCTATACCACCTGGAAGTGAGACAAGGAAGAGGAAGATAGTCGAGTTGAATATGTGGTAAACCTTTTAACTAAATGTGTGCAGTACTTGGAGTAAAATGAATGAGCTGACAGCTCAAACAAAGGTAAGTAAGTATGGCCTTGTGGAGATTACTGAAACGTGGTTATCGGAAGGTCAGGACTGGGATGTTAAATGTCCACGGACACTCTATTCAGACAAGAAGGAACAGCAGGTGGAGTGTCTATATTTTTAAGGATAATGTCACGGCTGTATTAAGGAATGATACGAGCACATGGGACGATAATGATTAATCAATCTGGTTCGAAATAATGCACATGGAAAGAAACCCATTGGTAGGAGCATTTCCAGCCCACAAGCTCCCACCCCGGAAAACTACTTGCAAAGTAGCAAATAGCATGAAGCAGGAAATATTGATGGCGTGAGACAAGGGCACAAGAGTAATCATGGGTAATTTGAACATTCATATTTACTGGACTAATCAATTTGGCAAGGGGAGCCTCAGAGAATGATTCACCAAATGTATGAAGGATTACTTCTTCGAGTAAAATGTAATCTAATCAAACAGAGAACTGGCTTTGGTATTACGTAATGAGGAAGGCGTGATAAATCATATTGTAGTACTGGATTATTTTAGAAAGAGTGACCACAGCATGCTGGGGTTCACATTCAGATTGAAACAGTAAAGACAGAGTCACATATGAGAGGTTTAGTGTTGGACAATGATAATTTTACTGGCCTGAGGAAGGGGTTGTTTCGAGTGAACTTGGCAAAACATTAAAGTGCAGGACAGTAGAAGAACAGTGGCAACGACTGAGGGAGATAATCAAAACCCCTCAATTAAAGTGTAATCGTGAATGGAACAGGAATTGTAAAAAGGTGAAAAGTTATCCATGTCTGAACAAGGAAATCAATAATAACATGAAGGTGATAGCCTGGTTGGATTATCGCTGAATACTAATCCAGACAATATTCTGGGGACAGGCTTCAAATGTCACCATGTTAGATGGTGGAAGATAAATTCAACATAAACCTGGAATTAAGAGTCTATCAACGATAATGAATCCACTGCTCATTGTTGGATACACACATCTGTTTCATGATTCTCCTTTCGGGACAGAAACGACCATCCTTACCTGGTCTGACCTACATGTGTCGTTAAACCCACACAAATTTGGTTGATGCTTAACTGCCCTCTGGGCAATTAGGGCCGGACAATGAGTGCTGTGTAACCCAGCGACGCCATCATCCTGTGAATGAATTAAAGAAAAACGCTTACATTGTCAGCAAATAGTTACTAAAAACAAAATCAAAATGGCTACGAAGGAAAAGGAGCAGAAATCATAAGAATTGATAAAGAACACTTCTCCCAGTAGACATTAGGGAAAAGAATGCTGTACCGAAATGATGGTATTTTAGAGGATGAAAAAGGCAAGGTAATAATCGGAAACTCAGAAGTGGCAGAGGTAAAACCAACATTTCCTATTTTCACTGTGGAAGATAATTTCTTCCCAGAATGTACAACAATTGCAAAGGATCTTGATGGAAGTACAATGATTGAGGAAGAAGATATTAAATACATTGATGGGATTAAAGTCAGTTCAGGCCCTCAGCCTGCACTCTATCATTTTAAAGGAGGTAACGGCAGAGGTACTGGATGCGTTAGTTACGATTTTCAAAACATCCCTGGATTCTAGAACAGTGCCGAAGTATTGGAAAATTAATAATGTGGCACTAGCATTCAAAACAGGAGATAGGCAAACAAATCACAAACTATAGACAAATCAGTTTATCTTCTGTCGTGGGGAAGTTTCTTCAACAACTATAAAGTAGGAAATAGCTGAGCGCTTGGAAAAACAAAAATCAATTTACCAGTGTCAGCAAAGTTGTGTTTGACAAATCTGTTCGAGTTCTTTACGAATGTAAGCAACAATGTGGATAATTGGGATGCAGTAACTGTTGTACATCGAAACTTCAGAAGGCATTTTACAAGATGGTGCATAAAGGACTGATCTAGAAGGTTAGATTCCAGGGCTGAAGTGTAGAGTATTGAATTGAATAGAGAATTGGCCGACGAATAGAAAGCAAAGCATTGGGGTAAAATCGTCTTTTCTGGTGAAGTGAAACTACTGAGTTGCAGCAGCTTTCAGTTTTCGGACCTCAATTGTTTGCAATCTGCCCAAATGATCTGGAAGGAGAGACTGAGTGCAGTAACTAAACTCACAGATGGTATAAAACTAGGTGGTAAACCAGGCTGTAATGAGGAGCTAACGAGTTTACATACGAATATTGATAGGCTTGGAAAATGAGGCAGATTGCTACATCTGGCCGATTGTGTTTAGTGTGGATAAGTGCATGCTTGAATTTCCTACTGCCAGTCTTAACGTCTATGTTCTTGTATTGCTCCACCTACAGTTCTTTGGATTTTATTCATCGTTGGTGGCTGAGGTAACAGGAATAGTGGGATTTTGGTTGAGAGGGAGATGCAGGTTGCTCTGTGTGTGGGGAACATTACATTAATGTAGAAAAAATACCGCAGGCAGGCCTTGTTGATTACCACAGCAGGCCTGCCAACCAGGTGGCCTATCCCTGTTCTTAATAAACCAAATCACACTGTTGCAGGCAGACAGATAATCCATAATTAATATGCCAATTTCATAATAAAGGGACAATGGCCATTTAGATCGGAAGTAAAGATTTGCCAAGTCCTGTTAGATTTAATGGCTATTTGAAACTGCAGTCTGAGAAGTGGGTGACGGTACAACAAAACACTTGAGCATTGTTGCAACTTTATAGTTTAGATATTGAGTAAAAATATTACATTAACAACATTCTTCGAAAGTGTCCATTATCTACGTCTTATGAACAATATTTTGAATGTTTCATGGGAGAATACAAGCATTGAAATGGTTAGAAAAGGAAAATGTGAGGAGGATATAAGTAATTTAAAGAGGTCTGGGCATGTTAAGGGAACGGGTAAATATTGGACTTTGCATCATAGTTGGGAAAGCGTGCCTGTGTTTGTGAACGCTGGCGAGTTGAATGGAAAAACAGTGTATTTTTCGGGAGGCAATGTAAATCTTGAAATATTTTAAAACCAAACACGTTTAGAAATAGGAAAGTTTTTCTACAGTTTACACATTAATGATGAGACTAGTTTCACTTTATAGTTACAGCGTGTCTCCTTATTATTGAGCCTTGGAGTAAGGGGTAGAGCTGTTCTCTCTTCACCCTGTCCATACAAACCTCCCCCCTCCCCACCCATGCTGTTAAATACCTTCATCAGGAGCACACCTGATCCTTCTTTGGTTAAAAGTAAAATCAAATAAATCGAGCCTCCCTTCAGTTTGAGTACTCTCTTGTCTTGTTACTTCTGAGATGTATCACATTTATCAGTGTAAAATTTCATCAGCGATTGATCTGGCCACCTGAACAATAGTTTTATACCCTCCTGCAACCTCACACGTTCTTTCTGACTGTGAGACACCATCTCATCTTTGTGTCATCAACAACATTATTTATCATTTTCCCCAAACTCCATTCTTCCAATTCTTATCATCTTTTATGAAGTTCACTATTGAAGTTGATTTCCTTCGTGTTCTTCAGATGTAGTCCACAGGAAAAGAATTGAGAATTCCATTCTCTTGTTTCTTTTTTCCTATTTCGATGAATTTGCAGCGTGTTGCAGTTGAGGTTTTTTCGTATTTTGGACATGGAGCTCAATTCCACTTTTATACTAAACGCCTCTGTATGTTTGATTCATAAGGCTTATACGTAATTAATATTGGATTAGGTTAGGTGGTATTCACTGCAGCATTTGTGTTTTACGCGGACCTGGATAATGTTCTTTGTATCGTTCCCTGGAACAGTCAGAGCTGAAGGAACTTTCTGTCTGTACGATGGTCGCAGCTTCATAATTTTGTTTGAAAGAGCTAGAGAGATTAGATTAGATTAGATTACTTAGTGTGGAAACAGGCCCTTCGGCCCAACAAGTCCACACCGCCCCGCCGAAGTGCAACCCACCCATACCCCTACATCTACCCCTTACCTAACAATTCACCTGATCTGCACATCTTTGGACTGTGGGAGGAAACCGGAGCACCCGGAGGAAACCCACGCAGACACAGGGAGAACGTGCAAACTCCACACAGTTAGTCGCCTGAGGCGGGAATTGAACCCAGGTCTTTGGCGCTGTGAGGCATCAGTGCTAACCACTGTGTCACCGTGCCACCCACCCATTCAATTAAATTCTACATATATAGCCTCATGGCAGGAGATCAAGGTATATCGTAAGTCACCTTGAATTGGAAAGAAATTATTAAAACATACGCCCACATTTCTTCATATTGTAAAAACAGGTCCAAAAAAGTGTTCTTAGAGTAGCATGGATCTTACAGCTGCTCTTGGGATTGCAGGCAGTCAAATATTTCATGTTGTCTTTAGTTACAAATGATATAGTTATCATAGTTTATTAATTTAATATTATTTTTTCTATTTTGTTTTATTAACATTCAAATGCAACCAAAAAAGCAAAACAACTCACGACTTTCTTTCAAACGAATATGTTTAAAATATATCTTTTTAAGGTGGTTTACGAAAAAAGAAATGTCTATTTATCTATTAAAATGTTTCTTTTATTACACAGCAATGGATGTTTTAGTTTTGAAAAGTTAATCAGTTTTTTTTTAAAACAAAGGAGTTGTCCCTTCATTCTGGAGAGTTCTACACGTGCTCAAATCCGGAGAAGACTTTTTTTCTCAGAACTTGTTGAAGGGGAATACTTTTATTGATTTAATTAGCTAAATAGTTGATTTTATTTAATTTTTGTATATTTGAAAAGTATAAGTATATATTTTTCCTGTGTCTGTAGATAATGAAAGGTAACATAATGTGTAGTAAAATGAAATCCTGCTTTTAAGGTCACATTTAAGAGACAGAGAGGACGGCTGGTAGATTTAGAAAACAAATCCAGTAAATCAGTCAGATAGATGGATCGCAGTCAGCAAAGATAGGAATATAGTTCAAAATCCTCTTGTGGCTATACCTCTATCGAAATGATTTTCAGTTTTTAGAACTGCTGAAGGGAATTTTGTCTCTGAGGAAAATGGAAGAGTCATCAGTTATGGGACACTTGGAATGATTCTTACGTTCAGCAGCGTTTGACAAGATTTAGTAGAATTATTGCTACAGTGAGCTCTTCTGTCAGGGGCATCAACAGGATATTCGATGGCAGTGACCATAGATTTAGGATGGTTTGTTGCTTTCCCTGTGCTAGCATTAAGAACGTCTCTAATCTTTTCAAGCACATTGTTAAAGGTGAAATTGAGTAGCCAGAAATTATTGTACAGAGTGGTAGGATTGATATTTCAGGGAAAGGTTAAAGCAGTACAGAATGAATTTAAGAGGGGAGGCCGAAGATTAAAAATAAAGCGATAAAAATAGTTATTTCTGATTTACTCCCAATGCCAACCCCAACTGGCAAGGAACACAAGGTTAAAGTAGAAAAAACAATTGCTGAAGAAGTATTATGACGTTGAGGGATTTCGATTTTTGTGAAATAGGTATCTATTTTAGAATATGAAAGACCTGTACAGAAAGGAATGGTCTAATCAAAACTGGAAAGCAACCAATATCTTCGCAGAGAGATTTGCTCATTCTATGTAGGGAGACTTTAAATGGATAGAGACAGCAAGGGGGATATTCCAAGTAGCATAACAAATTGTAGGATGGATGGAGGAGTTTATGAATGTGAGGAGAGCATGTCAATTAGAAAAAAAAAGACGAGAGATTCAAGAGTATACATTAATTCTGAAGCACTCAGTTGCATTTATTAAAATGTAAGGGGTCTTACAGAGAAGGCTTATGAACTCAGAGCATGTTTAAGAACATGGGACTGGGACATCATATTTATTACAGAAAGTTGGTTGAGAGAAGTTCAATTCGAGAGTGTAGTGTTGGGAAAGCAGAGCAGGACAGGCAGCATGCGAGAAGCAGGAAAATCAACGTTTTGGCAAAAGCCCCTCATCAGGAATGAGCTGCTGAAGGACTTTTGCCTGAAACGGCGATTTTCCTGCTCCTCATATGCTGCCGGACCTGCTAAATTTTCCAGACCCACATTCTCGACTCCAATCTCCAGCATTTGCAGTCCTCACTTTCACCTGAGAGATGTTCAAGACTGACAATTCATCGTTCCAGGTGTTAATTGTCACAGAAAGGATAGAAAAATTTGGCTAGGAGGGGAGTTCTACCCACTTTGATTAAGGAATCAATTAATGCTGCAACTGAGAAAGATATTTGTGAAAATTCATCCAGTTAAAATATACGGGTAGCATTAAAAATAAGAAAGCAGAGATCTGTTTGAAGAGATTCCACTAAATGCTCATTTGTGACAAATCAATCAGTCAAAATATATTGGTAGAACTTAAAAATAAGAAAGGAAAGAGCACGTCAATGGTTTTGTACCGAATACTCTCCAACAGTAAGAAAAAAATTGAAAAACAAACATGTAGTCAGATCTCGGGTATATGTAAGCTTAATAAAGTTGTAATACAGGTGGATTTTAATTTTCTAAATATTGATTGGGACTACCACAGAATTATAGGGTTGGATGGTGAAAAATTTGTCAAACGTGTTCACGAAAATTTTCTTCATCAGCATGTAAATGATCCCCAGGAGATGGGGAATAAAATTCCATTCCTGGTTCACTAGACAGCAACAAACAAACAAAATTAAGTGCACCTCATATTCATCCAGCTTGAACTCTATTTGTCCACTGTGCCACCAGTTTAGGTGTCATCTGCAAACTTACTAACCTTGCCTTCGAGATTCTCACGCAAATTATGTACATAAATGACAAACAATGAATACCCAGAATCTACCTCTGTGGAACACTGCTGGGCACAAGCGTTCAGTCCGAAAGGTAACCGCCCACCATTACTCTCTGTCGCCTGCCATTGCACCAATTGAAATTGCTGAAGAGAAACCCTGCAGTTCTGGCAGTATCAGAGCAGAGAAAAACGGAATTACCTTTTTTTGAGTCCAATATTAATTGTTCAGAACATGTTCATATAAGATTCGATATGTTAACTCTGTGTCTCTGCCCAGATCCTGCGTCATCTGTTGCATTTCTCCATCGTTTTTCATTGTATTTTAGATTTCCACAATCTCTAAAATTTTTCTTTTTTTATTGGTCGAGATGCTGAACCCGGTTATATTTGGACAATATGCTGCATTCCTGTTCCCATTACTTGTGCCAGTGACGCATGTATTACACGAGATTCTGTTTCTTCTTTAACTTCCGCAAATAAATGCGTGGATCTCATGAAAGTGATTTTGATTTAAAAGGCCTTTTAGAGACAGCTACACTCGAAGAATAAATAGGTATAGTTCATTAATTATGTCATTGTGCGTTTTATGACTCACATTGTCTCCTCAGTCGCTGAATATTTTCAATATATTTCTCTGAATAATTGAACATTGGTGAGGGCACTGTTGGAGTATTGTGTGTAATTCTGGGCTCCATCCTATCATAAAGCTGTTTTAAAACTTGAAAAGGTTCAGAAAAGATTTCCAAGGATGTTGCCAGGGTTGGAGGTTCTGAGCTACAGGGAGAGGCTGAACAGGCTGGGGCTGTTTTCACTGAAGCGTCATAGTCTGAGGGGTGACCTTATAGAGGTTTACAAAATTATGAGGGGCATAGATAAGTTATATCGTCAAATTGTTTTCCCCGGTGTCGGGGAGTCCAGAACTAAAGGGCATAGGCTTAGGATGAGAGGGGAAAGATATAAAAGAGACCTAAGGGGCAACTTTTTCGTGCAACGGGTGGTACGTGTATGGAATGAGCTGCCAGAGGATGTGGTGGAGGCTGGTACAATTGCAAATTTAAGAGGCATTTGGATGTGTATATGAATAGGAAGGGTTTGGAGAGATATAGGCCGGGTGTTGGCAGGTGGGACTAGATTGGGTTGGGATATCTGGACGGCATGGACGGGTTGGACCGAAGGGTTGGTTTCCATGCTGTCCATCTCTATGACTCCATGGTTGTCATGCAGCCCATCATCTCTGTACCAGCTCAGTATGAGCTAAATCCTCACTCTAACTCTGCTGCAACTCACTGTAACTCAATACATTTTGCTATTTGTGTCTGTTTTTTTTCTGACTATCCTGTACAGATATAAACAATCTTAACAACCTGTATAACCTGTGATTAAACAGTATTTATATAAACTATAATTCTGTACATCACATTTAAAGATGACCTATTCTGTTCACATTATCGTTCAGCATTCCATGTAACAAAGAACATCTGTTCTCTTGCTCTGCATTTCATTTCATTCCATTTGTCAGAAATAGTGATGGTTGAAGACTCGTGAGTGAGAGTTACTGTACTCCCTTCAGGGCTCTTCATCCTCTGGCCCCAGTCCTTTCTGTCTCATAGACAATATAATATTCATTCATTCCCATACACATTAATTCATGGCATTTAATGAACAAGGTTTTGGTACCTTGTTATGGATCTTGCCCGACCCCTCAAAACATTTTTAAGCAAATAGCGCAGACCACAATATTGTTATTTGTTGAAGGTATGTGTATGGTGGATAATCACAGTCTGAATTCGCTGGTCCGACTGCCGACGTTTAAACAAACAGAATTTAATTTCAAAAGTAAGGAATGAAACACAACGAACTGAAAATCCAGTACCTGAATAATTCATCCTATCCAAACTTAACAGGCTTAATGATGTTGTTCCAGATTACTTGCAATAATCACAGTTAACAAACCCCTGAGCACAAAATTAAAAACTACACAGAAAAAGCTTACAAAGGTTACAAAGTCAGGGGGCAGAAGGAGGACGAGAGCGTCTAGATTCAACCATGATCCTGACTCAACTAACCCTCGAACTGTACTGACCTGTGCAGCTGGAGAGCTGGCCATATCCCCTTGATCCCACCAGTTTTTTGTTGGAGACTTGAAAGCCTTCTGCCCGAGACATTATTTGTTAGGTAAAAACCAAAGCACCCTAATGAAGGATTCAAAATTGAGACATCTTGGAACCTTGGGTGGTTAGAAAATCTCTGAAAATATTTCAAGAGCAACATAACTTTGTAAAGTGACTACCTTTGTGACGACTCCCCTGATATAAAACTGAATCATCAATATCCAAAGATGTCTTCAGGTTTCAACAGCATCCCCCCACCCCGCCCCCAAAAAAGAAACTGTGGTTAAAATACGGATGTACGTACATTTACTATAAACATGCAAAAATGCACAACTACATCCGGATTCAGTGTGTGGTATTCCCATCACTGAGTGTCTCAATCTGTCATTCAAGTATTGACAATGCATCAACAGTCATGTTTTCAAGACCTGCCACATGCACAATTTTCTAATTGAATGGCTTCACCAACAGGCTCCAGCAAAATAGTCTCGCATTTTTGTACTTAAATTTCTCCAAAACCGTCAATGGTTTATGATCAATGTAAATGGTCGTCTCAGATGTGTTGCTGCTTATATAAATACTGAAACGTTGTAGTGCCAACACAAAGCTCACAATCATTTCACAACTGTTGAATATTTCTACCATTGAACATTCAACTTCTCGAAGAAATACTTAATAGGTCTTTCTGTCTTCTCGTCGTTTCCCTGCAGGATCCCAGCACCGACACCCACATCACTCACATTTAATGCCACCTTGAATCGTTATGCATATTTACGTGTGGCTAATACATATTTCATGCCGTCAAATGTCCTTTGACAGTCCTCTGACCACTGAAACTCTCGTCTTTCTTCAACAATTCAGTGAGTGGAGCAGTCACATTGCGAAAATGAGGCAAAATTCTTCGATAAAATCTACACAATTCCAGGAACCATAGTACGGCTCCTTTTGTCAACGGTATGGGAAATTCCCAATTGCCTTCACTTTTACATCCCATGACACCGTTTATCTATGTCCAATAGCATGGCCCAGGAAGGTGAGTTGTGCTTGGGAAATTCAATTTTTGCCAGATATACCACCAAGCCTGCCTTCCGAAGCCAAATAATCAAATCCAATAAATGCTGTAAATGTTCCTTCCATGACTGATTAAAATTCACCAGGTCATCAATGCACATCACACATTGGATAATCTGCTAATTTATTGGTTAGCCCCTGAAGTGTGACTGGCACGTTTTTCATGCCAAATGTAAGTTGCTTGTCCCACATTTTCAACACAGCCTTCCAATTGCGGAACTGGGCATAGATCAATCCTTTAACTGCATTGACTTTGCAATAGTCCACACATAACCATTGGGTATCTTTTGGCTTTGGCACCATGGCTATGGTTGAGTTCCAGTCACTGTAACGCACGTTGATTATGTCATCTTAGAGCATGCATTCAATCTCCTTCTGAACCTGTGCCAACTTTAGAGGATTATGCCCGTAAGGATGTTGCTTACTCATAACAGCATCACCTATAGTTACATTATGCACAATTGGGTTAGTACTTCCAAGTTAATTTCTGCTTATCTTCCCATGTAATAGTAATAACTCTTTCTAGTCATTACAATTTTTCTCAGAAAAGTAACTCAATAATTTATCGAAATTTTAGACAACTTCCTCATTGTCCACTTTATTTAAGGAACGCCAAAAACATTAACACCTTCTCCCCTTGCTTTCCTTGCTTCCCTGTCAAAATACCTTTTGAGCATATTCACATGACATACGCTGCGAGATAGCTTATTGTCTGGAGTCCTTATCAATAATTACCCCCATTCAATATACTTTTTATTTTACAAGGTCCACTAAACCTTGCTTTTCAAGGTTCACCTATCACTGTAAGCAACAGTAATAACTTATCCCCGATAGCAAAATTGCAAATTTTAAATTTCCTGTCCGCTTCCTGTTTTAATGCATGCTGCAATACTTTTAAATCCTGTCCCGCCAATTCCTTAGCGCTATTAATCGTTACCAAAAAGTAGAGACATAGTCCAAAAATGTGACCTTTCAATTCTGATTTACTACTTTCTCCTTAATCAATTTTAATGGCTCAAACACTAATTCAAATGGATTGAATTTGCTATATTAATTTGGTGCATCCCTGATCACAAAAAGCGCAAATGGAACTTCATTAACTGAATCATCTGGATAATCCTGATCATAAGCCCTCAACATGATCTATAATGTTTAATGTTACCTTTATCGTTCTCCCTGTAATTTTGGATGGTACGCAGTAGATTTGCATTGCTATATCCCTAAGACATTATCGTGAATAATTTATATATGTTCTTTGAACCCTAAATCCCACTGTAGCTCTATTGGTGGTCCTTATCTATTTTAAAAAGGAGTAATTCCTCTGCAATTCTATTAGCTGTGATATTGCATCTTGGGATTGCCTCTGGAAATCGTGTCTATGCATCCATTATTGTTTCCAAATACTAGTGCCCACTTTCTTTGTGTGTTGGGGGCCCAACCCAACAATTAAGACTCTTGTAAAAGGTGCCTCAAATGCCAGAGTAGTTCTGAAAGTTGCAGGTTTTATTATCGCCTGTGTTTTTCCGATTACCTGACTTGTATGACACGTCTGGTAAAATTCAACTACATCCTGTTGCAGTCCAGGCCAGTAAAATGTCTCTGTATTTCACCCTGTGTTTTTGTCACTCCTAAATGTCTTCTAGTTGGTAGCTCATGCACTTTTCGCATCACCTCATTTCTATATACCATTGGCAAAATGATTTGATGAATCTCTTCCCATTTCCCATCTCTTTGACTATGTGATTGTCTCCATTTCCTTATCTGGACATCATTTTAGGTAATGACACTCAGGGATACATTCAAAATTCCTAACGTATATGCTTTTTGATGCAACTGGTTTAATCTTTTATCTTTCTGCTGTGACTCAATTAGTTTAGTTGAACTTAAAATGCACACATGATACCCTACATGCTCCTGTTTTGTATCAACTATCTGATGAAACAAATTCTCCGTTAATGCCACTAAAGCTTCTTTATTTTTACATTTTTGATATTTCCTCTTTCAAGCGGTGACACTGGGAACTTGTTTGCCAACACTCTGGAAATTGTCCAGGAAAAGACTCCTGCAATGCTTCAGTTGCCTGCGTCTCCACTGGCTCTTCAACCAGAGTAGGCAGGACTCCGACCGGTGAATCAGCTATATTTTCTGCAAGGATAAATTACATTCCTAGCGCTGAGAGTTTGTCCAATACCCCTTCCACAATTGTTCCACATTTTTCTGAATATGTTATCCTCGCTTTACAAAATGTTGCACTTTTTGTCTCAAGATGAATTCCCTTTAGCAGGACATTTTCTGGAAACAGTTCTTCAGGAGTACTTATCTCCTCATCTTTCATATGCATAGACTGAGAGGATACGGTGTCCCTTAATATTGCATCCTCTTTACCTGCCCTATGTGAATTAACTTTCACTTTGCAGGTATATTTTTCTGATCAGATCTGTCACTTCCTCCTTAACAAACCTCTGATCAGTTTGTACACTCTGATGAAGGTTTCTTGTTTCCACTGTGTTTTCTGTTACCACTCCTACAAAACTCACAGGCTTATCCCGTTTTCCTGCGTCTGATTTTTTTTCTCCCCTGAACCCACCAACTCATTGATTTCATGTGTCCTAATTTGTTGCAATGAAAACACCATAGCACGTTAACTTCATTGTCTCCTCCAAGTATTTCCTTTCTACCCTATGGAAAGTTAACATTTCGATCTTCACCGAGATCTACCTTTCCCTTTCTATGTGAGGATTTCTCTTTGCCCCAGTTTCTATCCATCATGGACTGAAATTGATTCTGGAAGTCAAAACAAGTTTTATAATCATTAATCACTAATCATAATCATTAGCCACTTCAGCGGCCAGTCTTCCAAATGAATTTGCACTATGTCACATAGTGAATTTTTGAACTCCTCCAATTTAATCGTTTTTCGAAGAGCATCGTAGGTTTGCTCTCTTTTTAAAGCTCTTATCCATCTATCAAAATTACCTTGTTTGATCCTTTCAAACTCAACATGATTTTGACCAGGATCCCTCCTTAGATTCCTGAAACATTGTCTGTAGGCTTCTGGCACAAGCTCATATGCACATGTTCCCTCCTCATTCACCCCAGATCCCTCCTCTGATAGTGTTGTGAATACCTCACTAGCTCTACCTACAAGTTTTGTTTGGGTCAACAAAGCCCACATGGTCACTGGCCACTGAAAATGGTAAGCCATTTTCTCTAAGTGCCCGTCTCTGAAGCTCAAATGCTCTCCTTTTTCCTTTCTCACCTGCGAAAGATATTTGTTATTTTTTTCTGTTTCCTCCGCTAAACCTATTCGTTCTCTTTCTTCCTCTTCTAATGTTAGTCGTAGCTGAAACTGATTCATTTCTGCTTCTAACTCAAGCTGCTTCAATTGCAATTGCAGTTTAGTCATCTCTACAAATACTGATGGAATTTCCAGCAAATTGGAATGCTGAGCTACTGCTGCAATCATCTCATCTTTCCTCACATTAGCAGGTAGCTTCAATTCCCTTCGTCTACTAATTCTCGCTGCTTGGACTAATGTGCATTTTATAAAATTCCCAAGCTCACTTTTTCCACCTCCAAAACAAGCTTGGTTCCTGCAAGAACCATCGCCATCTGAAGCTCTGTTTACTCGCCAATCAACACATGAAATAAGAGACACTAACACCTGCCACTCGCTATCTAAATACTGCAAAGGGCCCCCAGTCTGTTATGCACCAAACCCAACCCCTCAAAACATTTTAAGCAGGTAGCCCAGACCATAACTTTGCTGCTTGTTGAAGGGTAGTGTGTAGCTGATATTCGCAGAGTGAATTAGCTGGTGAGTCCGCCTAGTTTTAAATGCATAACATTTATTTACCGATTTACCAAATGAAACATAAGGAACCGAAAATAGAATACCCAAATAACGTATCGTATCTGAAACCAGGAGGCTATTCTGATTTAATGATGCATTTCCAGAATACTTGCAACAATCCCAATAAACAAATCCCTTAGCACCAAGTGTAAAACTGCCACAACTGCTGAAAGGTTACAAGGTCAGAAGCGCAGAAGGAGGCAGAGAGCGTCCAGTCACCCAGACTCAACTAACCCCAGAACTGATTCAACCTGTCCAGCTAGGGAGCTGGCCACGTCCTCTTGATTATACAGGTTTCTTTTTAAAGACATGAAAGGTTTCTGGATGAGGCATTATCTGTTAGGTATAAACAAAAGGGTACCAACGAACCTTTCAAAATTCTGACATATTAGAATCTTGGGTCGTTTAGAGCATACTTAAAGAAATCAAGGACAATCAAGGACTCGTTTTGGGACAAACATTCCACATTTGGCTTTGGACTGAATTCAAAAAATGTAAATCTTACTGCTTTGAAGTCAATAAAGTGTATTAAGGTTTTCGTGACTTTACAGAAAACAGTGCTTAATCGTATTGTGTGTTGAAGATTCAACATTGTCTTACTAGAGCAATGAAAGGAATGTCCAAGCAGATCCACAATTCCTGTGCATGTTCAGGCAACTATGGCCACTGAAAATCTGTTTGCTAGGCACCCTTTCTAGTCGTTCTAGTTAACAATATCTAGATTGTGTTTATGTTGGGTTGTCATGGTGGAGCGTTCAGGCAGTAACAGTATTGCAAATAGACAACACAGCAGTAGCATCGAAACTGCGACAAGAAAGCATCCATCATTTCCCCTCACAACTAACTTCACGCCATTAATTGCTTATGGGATTATCCACCATTATCCAGCGATGTCAACATTCAATTCAATCCAATTGTTATTGTGAAGTGAAGGGAGCATACTGAAAGGAGTTAACTGAATCTGTTTGTTCTGTGACTGTGATTGATGTCAGTCTCCATGGATCCTAATTATGTCACTGGATGGCTTTCCTCTTCTATATGTAAAGGGCTTCTTGCAATGCTTTATCTCATTATAGCTGCGGATGCATCACCTCCAACACTAACGAGGATCAGCAGTAGCAGAGACAGGGAGAGGAGAGATCAGAATCTGAGAACTATAGACTGGAATGTTCCAACAATGGATCAGATTCTGAGAACAGTAGACGGGAATGTCGCACCAGCGGTTCAGAATCTAAGAAAAATAGAATGGAATGCTGGAACAATGGACAGGAGTATATCCTGGGGTCTTTCCCTTGTTTCCTGGTATTGGCACATATTACCAGATCGGATATATGGTGTACTGCTGATTATTCAGGCTGGTTACTATCCCATGCTCGCTATTGTTGGCGTTCCTGGTAAGTCTCCCCATCGCTATCAATTTATAAACCCCACGAGCAATGGCGAACTTCAGTGCTATTTCTGTTATCAATATTGAGTAAAAATCGAACCTTTTGTCTTCAGTTTCAAATGCAAATCCATCCATTCTCCAAAATTTCAGAACCGCCCAAACCCCTTCCCTCACAAACATCTGAGAACAAGACTGTTCACAATCCCGAAGTACCTATTTGCCATGAATTGATTTATGTCTTGGTATTCTCTGCATCACCAAAGCTACCCACGACCAGCTCCATGATATCCACAGACCCATCTTGACGTCAGAGCGGGTGCTAAATAAACAATTATCTATACCTTGGTAAAATTCAGACTTTATGGTTTCAGTTCTCTTCTAATCACTCTTTCCGTTACAAAATGTTTCCATCACAATCTTGCTCTTGTCTGTAAAGAATATTCATGACAGGGACACTGTGTCAGAGTAGTAATGTCGCTGTTCACGTAATTCAGTGGCCCAGGGTACTACACTCAAGACACTGTTTCAAATCCTGTTTCAGAGAATGACAGAACTTAAATTCAAAGGACAGGAACAGGAATTAAAACCGAATTTTACTAATATCATCCCACCAGTACTTTGTGAATAAGTTTATCTATTTTACTATTGTCCTTTGTTAAAGTTATCCAGCATTTTTATCTGATCTGGATTAAGACTGACGTCAGACCAACTGCGTTTAGGACTGGCCTCACAGTAAAAGGCATTTAGTGAGGTCAACAAGTGCTGCCCTTGCCAGTGATGCAGACAGCCCATGTAATAAGAGCATGAAAGGTTGAATAAAAACAAGAATGATGCTAGAGATCAGAAACAAAAAGAACGAGGAAGTGCCAGAGAAACTGAAGAGATTTGACAGCCTCAGGTCGAGAGAAAAATAGAAGTGACATTTCGTGTCCAACTACCATACTGGAAATAGTGTGACTGATGTTGGTGACAGGGATGTCTGTTGTGACGGGGAGAAGGAGGGAGTTGAATAGATAGTTAGAGAGAGATAGAGAGGAAGAAACAAACAAAGGGATTGTTGATGATCAGCTGGAATGGAAATAAAAATCCAGATTAATCTTATTTATTTTTCTCCTGTTCACATTTTATTGAAATTCATGCCCGTGTAAGGTGTACATCAAAGTCCCGATTTGAAGTGAGTTATGTCCCTTTGTCTCTCTTCCATGAGTGTGATTATCTTCCTTTATTCATTAATAGGATGCTGGGCCAATAATTAAGTTACTTTTCTCATTGTCCTGAGAAGGTATTGGGGAGCTGCCTTCCTGATGCACTGCAGTCCATGGGCTGTAAGTAGTCAGTGCTGAGATCCGCTCGGTTTTATTTCTTTGTAGACTTTGATCTAACAGAGTGGCTGGCTTGGCCATTTCAAATTGCAATTGTGTGTTAAACACAGTGCTGTGGATCTGGAGTCACATGTAAGACCAACCAGGTGAAGATGGTAGATTTTCGTCCCTGAAGGGCATGAGTGTGCAGATGGACAAACAGAGTGGTTTCATTGTTTCATTGGATTCTCAATTCCTGATATCTTATAGAATTCAAATTCCAACATTTGCCGTGGAGAGATTCAAATCCGAGGTCTGGGTCATCAGATGTGTCCCTGGGTTAATATTCCAGAGATAACACAGCTAGGCTATCACATCCTCAGCATCTTCAACTATCTCCATGGCAATAGTGTTGTGCGGTCAGCGTGGTTGTGCTTAAAGCATAGCGCTTTGCAAGGCAATGAAACATACCATCCTTCTTATTTTGTATTTATGAGAAGGCAAGATAATGGGAAGTGCTCTAAGTGAAAAGGAGCTGGATGTCCTTGGTTATGAGCCACTGACAGAATTCATATGGAGAAGTACGGAATCAGCACAGTGCATGTGTGCTGTCCTTCTTTGAAAAAATGATGGAAGTGTTAGAGTGAAGACACTTTATTGAAGTTGTAGAGTGATATTGAGACAGTATTTGGGGCACTGTGAACAGATTTTCTCTCCTTTTAAGGAATGATCTCCTTGCCACAATGAGGCAGTGTAAAGTTGTTACACGAGACTAATCTATGCGGTGATCGTACCATAGAGAGATTGTGAAGGAAATGAGTGTTTAACTTGTAATGCGACAAAAGAATAAAATGTGATTGCAATAAAACTTGAGTGGTATTAACCAACATTCATTATTTCCAAAACAAAACATTGATATCGTGAAATATAACATGTTTCCCGCAATAAGTATTTTCACATTTGGGCAAATTTATGAACAGAAACGTTTGGAACGATATGGGCCAAATGCAGAGAATGGAGTTAGCGTGGATGAACATTTTAGTCGGAATGGGCCAGTTTGAGCTAAAGGAACTGTTGAACTCTATTACTCTATGATAGTTTACATATCTGTGTGGAGCCCCCATGTTGGTTGAGTGAGAGCTCCATGCTCTGACCAAACTCTCACCGTCTGAATGTACAGTTGGAGTGAGACCCTGCAATGAGCTTCATGTTGTTCACAAATCTGTCAGCAGCCACACACTGATAAGGTTAGCCATTCTCAAAAACTTGCGATATCCGTGCAGAAGATTAGTCTGTCTTCTCAGAGATGGAAGATACCTCCTTGAGACATCGCACAAACCATCCGGTGTGTCTCCTTACCATCAGGAAACCACGTTAATGTAACGCATGTGAACCATTATCAAGGGAGCTAGGAGGAACTAAATGGAGCGGTCTGTCTTTGCAGTCTCTACTTCTTTGGTTTGTCGTTTTGTAGCATCAATGACATCCTCCTATTTCACACTCCATCAACCTGGACACCACTTTGGCCTATTACCGGACCTCGATGTCTTCATATCCAACTGCCGCCAAGACATTAACCATCTCAACCTGTCTACCCCTTCCCCCACTCCAACGTCTCACCCTCACAACGCACAGCCCCCCACTCCCCCTGCTCCAATCCAAAACTCACCATCAAGCCAGCAGGTAAATGGGGTGCAGTGGTAGTTTGGCGCACTGACCTTTACACTGCTGAAGCCAGGCGCTAACTTGAAGACACGTCCTCCTACCTCCCCCTCGACCATTCCCGCACCCCCCAAAAACAAACCATCATCTCCCAGACCATACAGAACCTCATTACCTCAGGACGGGATCTACCATCTACAGCTTCCAAACTCATAGTCCGGGAACCCCGCACCACCCAATTCTACCTCCTTCCCAAGATCCACAAGCCTGACCATCCTGGCCGACCCATTGTCTCAACATGCTCCTGCCCCACTGAACTCATCTCTACCTACTTCGACACTGTCCTATCCTCCCTAGTCCAGAAACTCCCCACATACGTTCGAGACACCACTCACGCCCTCCACCTCCTCCCAGACTTCCATTTCCCCGGCCCCCAACGCCTCATCTTCACCATGGATATCCAATCACTGTACACCTCCATCCGCCATGACCAAGGCCTCCAAGCCCTCCTTTCTTTCCTCTCCCGACGTGCCCAACACTACCCTTCCATCGACACTCTCACTCGTTTGGCTGAATTGGTCATCAACCTTAACAATTTCTTCTTCGAATCCTCCCACTTCCTCCAGACCAAAGGGTTCACCATGGGCACCCGTATGGGCCCCAGCTATGTCTGTCTCTTTGTTAGCGACGTAGTACAGTCCATCTTCCGTAATTACACCGGCACCACTCCCCACCACTTCCTCCACTACAGTGATGACTGCATTGGTGCCACCTCGTGCTCTCACGAGGAGGTTGAGCAATTCATCAACTTAACCAACGCATTCCACACAGACCTTTAATTTACCGGGACCATCTCTGACACCTCCCTCCCCTTCCTGGAACCCTCCATCTCCATTACTGATGACTGACTTGACAATGACATTTTTAACGAATCCCATAGCTACCTGAATATTTCCACAGGACTACATTTCCCAAACCAACCGAGTCCCATAGCTCCACCTGCTTCAAAACTTCTGTCCCGCATTCCCAATTCCTCTACCTCCGCCGTATCTGCTCCAGGAGGATCAGTTCCACCACAGAACACACCAAATGGCCTCCTTCATTAGACACGGCAATTTTCTTTCCCAAGTTGTTAAAGATGCCCTCATAGCCATCTCATCCACATCCCGCACCTCCACCCTCAAAATCCATCCCTCTAACCAAGGACAGACCCCTCCTGGTGCTCACCTTCCATCCTACCAACCTTCACGTACACCAAATCATCCGACGACATTTCCGCCACCTCCAAACGGACCCCACCACTGGGGATATATTTTGCTCCTCAGCCATTTCCACTTTCCGCAAAGACCGCTCCCTCCGCGACTATCTGGTTAGGTCTACACCCCCCAACAACCCACTGTCTTTTCCTGGCACCCTCCCCAGCCAACTGCACACACACCTCCTCTCTCATCTCCATCCAAGGCCCTAAAGGAACCTTGCATATCCATCAAAGTTTTATCTGCACATCCACATATATAATTTCTTGCATCCGTTGCTCCAGAAGCGGTCCCCTCTACAATGGGGAGACTGGACGTCTCCTAGCAGAGCGCTTTAGGGAACATCCCGGGACACATCTCCGGGACCAATCAACCACATTGCCCTATGGCCCAACATTTCAACTTCCCCTCCTACTCTTCCAAGGACACGCAGCTCCTGGGCGTCCTCCAGCGCCGCTCCCTCACCACCAGATGCCTGGAGGACGAACGCCTCATCTTCTGCCTCAGAATACTTCAACCCCAGGGCTTCAATTTGAACTTCACCAGTTTCCTCATTTCCCCTTTCTCCTACCTCACACCCGTGACAACCTTCCAGCTCATTACCGTGCCCATGACCTGTCCTACCTGCCTATCCATCTTTCCACCTACTCACTCCACCCTCTCCTCCTACCTAGCACCTTTATCCCCACCCCCATTCACCCATTGGATTCTTTGCTACCTTCTCCCACTCTCTTCCCTGACCTATCACTTCCATCCTCACCCCCATTTACCTATTGTACTGTATGCTACTTTCTCCCCACCTCTACCCCCGTCTCATTTATCTCTGCACTCTGCAGGGTCCCTGCCTCTGTTCCTGATGAAGGGCTTTTGCCCGAAACGTCGATTTTCTTGCTCCTCGGATGCTGCCTGACCTTCCGTGCTTTTACAGCACCACTCTAATCTAGACTCTGGTTTCCAGCATCTGCAGACTTTGTTTTTACCCCATAACTGAACAAGGTGTCAAGAAGACTGAATAAAATTGAACCTTTTGGGAATCAGTTGTAAACGTCCACTGGTTGGGCCATTCAGAACATAATGTGGCTGATGGAAATCAATCCTCTCAGTCCCAGGATATCTCTTTGGGCGATCTTCCTGGTAGCTTCCTCGGCACAAACACCTTCCGCTGCTTCAGGAAAGTCTGACCCTCAACAGTTCGCTCAGAAGTGAGGATGCTCAGAAAAGATCGCGTAAAACATCAAAACCTAGACAACATTCAAGCTTGTGCTGTTTACATGTAACAGTACTACTGGAACCTGAACATTTCCACAGGTCTAAAAATGAGGAGCTCATTCCACATCTAAAGCTGATTTCATGGAAACATGAGAACTCCATTCAGCCCATCGGAGCTATTGGATAAGAAGAGGCACAGCTCGTTCACTCTCCCTGACCTATTACACAAGAAGATATTTTGGTTTAAAATGCAGATGTTGGAATGCAGGAGGCTGAAAGAACACAACAAACTAGGCAGCATCAGGAGAAGTCCACACCTTTCTTCTTCTTCTTCTATAACCTTTCTTCAGGACTAGGGGTGCTTGTACAGGTAAAGAGGCGAGGTGGGGGAGTAGGAGGAGGTGGCATGGTGAGGTGGAGAACACAGGTAAAGGGTACCACCGAGTTGCTCAATAATAGGAATGAATCCAGTTGACAGCTGGACGCTATGTCTATAACTTTTGCTCATGTCAATAGGCTAAGGTATATGTGTGGGGACTGTTTCTTTCGCTCAGAGGGTAGCGACTGTTGGGGCTTCTTTATCCCAGACAGCTACACCTCTTAAACGATTTGGGCCACAGGGAGATGCTAATGGATTTTGACACATCAGGGAGTTGAGGGCTACAAAGAATTGGACATGAAAGAGAAATTGCGGACGAGAGAGATCAGCCCTGACCTTACTGGAGGGAAGGGCAGGCTTGAGGGGCTATATAGCCTGGTGTTATCCCAGTATACCCCATAGTCCCGTCACTTTGTTGCCTCTTCCATTTCCTGTGTTACTGACTTCAAGTAGCTGAATAGTCACAGACTGTTGCAGCATGATCTAAACTGGGTCCAGTTCTATCGACTCAAGGGGCTGATTGGTCTCCTCCTATAACTGTATAACATGCTCCAGGGGCTGAAAAGCTTCATCCTGTTCTGGTGTAACTGGAATACATTTTCTCCAACGACTGCAGATGCTGGAGATCAAAGTCGAAAAGTGTGGCACTGGAATAGCCCAGCAGCTCAGGCAGGAGAATCGATGTTTTGTATATTCCTTATGATGGAATTATGCCGGAAATGTCGATTCTCCTGCCCGTCGAATGGTGCCTTACCTGCTGTGCCTTTCCAGCACCACACGTTTGGACGTTTACTGGCCTGCCCGACTCGACCTTCTTGGTCACGTCAGCAAAGAGTTTTAGGAAATTCGCCAGGCATAAACTTCCACTCAAAACTTCCTACTATTTCTAATCAAACCCTGTTTTCCGAATACATGCACATCTTATCCCTCAGAATTTCTCAGGTTATTTACCTACTACAGATGTTCAGCTTACCGGTGTGTATTTCCCAGGCTTTATTTTTCAGTCCTTCTTGAATAAGGACACAACATTTGCTATCTTTCAGTCGACTGGGATCTCACCTGTGGTAACTGATGATCAAAATTATCAGCCAAGGACCCCGCCAATTCTTCTCATTGCATTGCACCCCTTTGCAGTGTTCTTGGATGTATCTGGTAAGGCCCATGAGATTTCTCCAACTTCAAACATTCTAGTACATCCAGAACCTCCTCTACTGTGATATGGACTGTCCCCAAGACATCACCAACAATTTCCCCAAATTCCAAGTATCCCCACTGTAAATATAGAGGAGAAATATTTGTTGAGGGCAATGCCTATCTCTTATGGTACTACACATAAATGTCCACTTTGGTCTTTGAGAGGTCCTATTCTCTCTCCAGTTAACGTTTTTCCTTTAATATATTTAAAGAGCCTCTTTGGATACAGCATGATCTTTTCAGGCAAGGTTACCACATACCCCCTATTCGCCCTCCTGATTTCCTTCTTCAGGAAACTCCTGTATCCCCTGCACACCTCCAGGGATTTTCTTGATTCCAGCTGCCTCTAACTGACCCACGCCTCCACATTTTGTTTTGTCAAAACCTAAACATTTCTGTAATTCAGGGTTCCTCATTCCTGTCAACTTTCCTTTCACCCCCACAGGAACATATAGATCTTAAACTTCCACTTGCTGGAGCTCCCTTTTCTTGCAAACAGGCTACTCTAATCAACCCCTGCAAAGTCCTGTCTAAGTCCATCAAAATTAACCTTGTCTCAATTTAGAACTTGAATCTGTGGACCACTTATTTTCCCCTCTCCATAACTATTTTAAAATTAATTGAACTATGGTCACTGGTCCCAAAGTGCACACCTACTGTCACCTCACTCACCTGTCCTGACCTATTTTTAGGTCATATTTTGCCACTTCCCGATTAGGACACTCTATATAATGTTTGAGGAAAGATTCCTGACGCACTTACTTGATTCCATCCCATCAAATCCCTTAATGCTCTGGCAGTTCTAGTCTGTGTTATAAAAACTAAAACCCCTATTATAACAACCCGAATGTTTCTGCACGTCTTCCCAATGTCTTTGCATATTTTTGTACCTGTAATTCCTGTTGACTGTTTGGGGGCCTATAGTACAAGCCCATTAGTGTCACCATCCCCTTCTATTTTCTGAGTTCCACCCACAAAGCCACACTGGGTGATTCACCAGGTATTTTATCTATGATCACTGCTGTGGTACTCCTCTAAATCAGAAACACAAGCCCCTCCCCTCTTTCCACCATCTCTGTACCTCCTAATGCACTTTACCCTGATACATTAAGCAGTCCGTCCTATCCATCCGTCAGCCATGTTTCTGTAATAGCTACTCTATCCAGCGCCGATTACCGATCCACACCCTAAATTCATTGGCCTTAACTTTTAGTCCTTTTGCATTGAAATAAGTGCAATTTAATCCATAGGCATTCCTTGCTCCCTATCGTATTCCTGCCTGATGTATCTCTTCAACGTACTATTCTGAATACTGTATCGCCTTCCAACCTCACATTTGCTGCCCAGCTCTTGAGGATACCACCTGCTGCCAATCTCGTTTAAACACTCCCTTGTAGCATGAGCAAAACTGGCTGCGAAGATATTGGTTCCCCCTGCCCCCTCCAGTGCGTGTGCCACCAGTCCCTCTTGAACAGGTCAAAACTTTCACAGAAAAGCTACCAATTATCTAAAAATATGAATCCCTCCCCCTGCACCAATTCTTTAGTCACATATTTATCTACCATATTCTCCTATTCTTACGTTAACTACCTCATGACACTGGAAGTAATCAGGAGATTATCACTGTCAAGGCTCTGGTTTTTAACTTTTCTCCCAGCTCTCAGTAATCACTCTGTAGGACCACATTCCTATGTCTACCTGTGTCATTTGTATCAATGTGCATAATTACTTCAAGCAGCTCAAACACCCCTGCTCCCCAACAACTTTCAGCAGCCACTCAGAGACATGCTGGACCCTGACACCTGAGAGGCCACACCCCATCCTGGGTTCCAGTTTGTGTCTCCCTAACAATCGAATCCTCTATCTCTAAGACGCTGTTTATCTTTATCCTATCCTGCTGCTCCCCAGAGCCAGTCGCAGTGGAACCAATCTGGCTACTGCTGCTTTCCCCTGAACGGTCATTGCCTGACACCCATCCCCCATCTCCCAACACACACAATCAGTAACCAAAATGGTATACGTGTTTTCGAGAAGAATGGCTACAGGGGATTCCTGCACTCTCTGCCTATTCCGTTTGCCATACCTGCTGGTCGCTCAACTACTCTCTGCCTGGAACATGGCTGTAAGCAAGGAACGCCTGTTGGATTAAATTCCGTTTATTTAAATGCAACAGGGCTGACAGGTAATGCATATGAACTCAGGGCGTGGATCTTTACATGGGACTGGGATATTATAGTCTTTACAGAAACATGGCTAAGGAGGGACATGGGCGTTACCACCTCACTAAAGCTCTTATATATGAAGTTCTCAGTATCTTGGATGACCCGGAGACCAGCCAGGTGCAGCTCCTGACCACGGTCTCCCAGGAGCTGCAGCTGGTCGCACTGCCCACATGTGTAGTCAACTCACATTTTGGACTGATTTGATTCCTTCTCTCGACATGGTCATTAAACTGGCCGTGCCTGATGTCCTATTCACCCCGACCTTCTACTCATTTCCTGATCTGCTGCTTTGGGCTAAATGTTAAAGTGTGAAAAGTTTGGGGTGGTGAATTCTGAGACAAACAACTGGCAAAAAACACAGGAAAACTTGCTGTTTGTCAAAGTGAATACCTGGGAATTAATTTATTATGCTTCAGAGAAATAACATCCTTATTGCTAAAGATCTGTATTATAATGGAAAAAAGCTGTGTTCAAGTTATGGCTGTGACTATAATAATGGTGGCAAACAGCCAGAACAATATCAGTGCTATTGTTGGACAATGCTTGCAGAGAACATGTGAATTACATTGGATGTTCCCAGAGATGGCTGGCCTGACTTTGGTTGAGTAAGTGCTGAAGCTGCATGAGATGATGCTGAAATGTAATATAGCCACTTATTGAGTACAGTCAAAGGAACAAAGCAGCAACTGCCATTGTTAATTGTTTCAGAATATATCAGAGTGTTCTTGGCTGCCACTGCAAAGAATCATGCAATGAAAAGCAGTCCGATCACGTCTTTGCCAGCAAGTGCACATCCAAAGGCTTATTAAACGTTTTTGTGGTTACCTGCCTCAACCAACCTCCTAGACAACGCATTCCAGATTCATACCACCCTCTCAGTTCATATTCCATATTCCATTCAATAAATCCTCTCTCAATCTCCTGCTTTTCACTTTAAAAGTGTGTCCCTTTGTTTTTGATCCTTTGACTAAGGAAAACAGCTGTTCCTGTTCATCCTCTCCATACCCCTTATGCTCTTGTACACCTGTAACAGGTTCCCTCATCAACCTTCCCTGCTGCAAAGAAAAAACGAGCAAATGTAGCCCTCCTACTTCATACTCACTTTTGAGTACTCACTTGTCTTGTTACTTCTGTCTTGCATCTTCCCAATTTATCAATGTTAAATTTAATCAGGCCATTGATCTAGCTATCTGACTAATCTGTTTCTATCCTCCTGTAGCCTAACACTTCCCTCCTGACTGTGATCCACCCAGTCCATCTTTGTGTCATCCATAACATTGATCATCATTCCACTGCTCCCCACCTCCACATTCTCACAACCATCATTTCTGAATATCGCAAACAAACCGTGATTTCCTTCATGATCTCCAGATGTTATTCAGAGGATGATTTGACAATTCCAGTCACTTGCTTTTCCTATTTTGGTTAATGTATAAGTGATGTAGTTAACACATTTTGCGAGGGAGCCACAAATAGCATTTTCGACACAGAGTTGAATTTACCTTTTCCACTCTGCCCCTCTGCATGTTTTATTTATAAACCTTGAAAATATTTTAGGATAAACTAGGGTTTGGCACCTTGCAAGTGGAACATTAGCACTTTGCGTGGCACTGTTTTTTTTAACATTCCGTGCAAATGTTATCTATATTTGTCAAAGAAATAAACTATTATCTTCAATTCAACTTGCTGTCTCCAATCATCTGAATTGCAGACCACTCTCTTACAAACATCTGAGAACAAAACTATGGACAACCTCGAGATCCCTTTTTGCGCTGACTGATTTATCTCTCGTGATCTCTCTGTCACGAACCCTGTCCACTACCAGCTCATAATATCCCCAGTCTCCATCTCTGCGTCAGTGCTGTGGCTGAACAAACCATTGTCTGAACGTTGGTAAAATTCAGACTTTATGTTTCAAGCTCTCTTCTTGTCACTTTTCCAGTTACAAGTATTTCAATCACAAAATTATTCTTGTCTCGGACATTACTTCATGATTGGGACAATGTATGAGAGTAGGAATGTCTCTGGATTTAATTCAGGAGCAAAATTTATTAAACGAAAGGTATTGTTTCAAGCAATTTGTTTCAAGTCCTACCACAGCTGATGGCAGAACTTCAATGAAAATGATAAGAATTGGAATAAAAGTGAATTTACGAAAAAGAACCATAAAACCCACCTTTTGTAGGAAAATCTTGCTGTTTCACTGATGACCTTCGGTAAATAAATCTAATGTTACTACCCGGTCTGGGTTAAGTGTGACTTCAGACCCATATCAATGTCCTTGATTTTATTTTGGCTTGAGGAACGGCCTCACAATCAGGACAATTAGTGATGATTAACAAATGCTAGCCTGGCAGAGACAACGACTTCCCATGGAATAAAACTTTGAAGATTAAACCAAATACAAGAAGATGCTGGAGATCTCATATTGCATGAGAAATGCAAAGAAAAGAACAAAAATTGCTGGGGAGCTTTTCTGAACTGAAAACAGTTGGAAAATAGTGTGAATAATGCTGATGACAGTGAAGTCTGCTTTGAAGGGGAGGAGGAGTGAGTTAAATCGATAGAGAAAGAAAGAGATCGAAGAAAAAGAACAAACAAATGGAATTATAATCATCTAGGATGGAAATAAAATGTGAGATTTACCTCATTTATTTTTAACTTTTCCCATCTTCCTGAATATCTTGCCCATGCCGGTACATGTAAACCCCGCTTTTCAAAAAATCGCTTTTTGCCACTTCCCTTTCCGAAAAACCTCCATTACGTCCTGTTTTCGCTAACCAAAAGAAATTCGAAGAGGATTTTCCCTTTTACCAAGAAAGATGATTTTTTCCCACTTAATTAATGCTACTTTGCTTTATGCCATATCAGCTTATGAAAGGTTTTGTAGGAACACTCTACCTTCAGATACCGAGGGAAACTGTATATATCTAAGATCACGTTTAAAGTGATTTGATCCCACTTGTCTGTCTTCGCTGAGTGTCGTCATCTTCTTAAATTTATTAATGTGAAATAGGTATCGCTGGCTGGGCCAGCACTAGTTCACTCATTTGATTGCCCTTGAGAAGACCTTGAGCCTCAATGGCACTTACACAGAGTGTGGCACTCAAGGTTACAGCTGCACAGGAGGTGTGCAAAGCAAGATCGACTTTCGCAAGATTAATATTATTTGAAAGGTTAGAGATTTCAATTCGTCAGTGTAACTAAGGTAAGGAAGAAGGTGTTCCTGAGCATGCTGGTCCATGTTTTCAAGCCTTTGTATCTTCTCCCTTTTGAAAGAGGTTATAGGAGATCATTACCGGTTTTGGAGAGATATTTGATGCTGCCCGCCTTTTGCTCACAATGAGAATTATAATTGGAGGGAATGTTGACTTCCATGATAGTCTGGGCTGTGCACACAACCGTCTGTAGTTTCTTCTGGTCCTGGGAAGAGCTGTTACCGTCACACTATTATGCACATGAATAGAATGCTTTCAGTTGCCAGTATGCAGAGCACTCAGGGAAGGCAGGTCCAAAATATTTAGATGTAGCAATTGGCTATTAAATGGATATCCAAGTTCTGGTTGCTGTTTTGACAGCAATTGAAATTTAACCAATATTTCCAACATGCAACCAAAGAGCCATCACATGCTTCAAAACAATAGAGAAACCATCACCATCACAATGAGGGAGAGCTGGACAGACACTTATAAGGAGAGAGAGAACACAGCGAGGGAAACAGAATGACAGTCAGTAAAACAGAGAAAGGAAACAAAACAAGAAACAAACAGTCACATGGACAGGGAAAAGGGGAGATAGTAAGTTCAGGGAAAGAAACAGAAGACAGAAAAAAGGAAAATACAAGGAAACAGACAGTGTGAGAGAAACAGTGAGAGACAAAGCACACAGAGAGCTGGGGATGGGGAATGGGAGGTGCTGGGGGTGAGGACCAGAGAGAGCTCAGAGTGAGCTGGGGGGAGGAAGATGAGCATTTACTATGACCTGTAACAAGGTGTACAGGCTGATCATAGTAAGCAAGGATGTGCATAACGATGGTTGTAAAACATGTCTGAGAGGCATATAGGTTACGCTGCACAGCGCACGCGCTAGGTGAGATCAACATGAACAAGATCAGTATTATCTGAGATTAGAGAGTACATTCTTCAGTCAAATAACAGTCAAGAAGAAACTTTTAATGAACCTGCTGCTCAGTGTTTTCAAGCTTCCATATCTTTTAGCCTGATGGAAGAGGTTGTGGGAGACAATTACTGGGGTGTGATGGGTCTTTGATAATGTTAGAACAAAACATTCCAGCACAGAAACAGGCCAGTCGGTGGTCCGAGCCTGCGCCGATCCAAATCCTCTATCTAAACCTGTCGCCTAATTTCTAAGGATCTGTATCGCTTTGTTCCCTGCACATTCATGTATCTTTCCAGAAACATCTTAAATGGAACCCCCTACTATTCTCTGCCTCCTGTTGCCCAGCCAGTTCTTTTCTCCACGTAGCTAGCGCACCATGTGACTTTCACTTTCTCCATAACCTGACCGAGGGGAAACATACCAAACGCCTTCCTGAAGTCCATGTACATGACATCTACAGTATCTCCCTCACCAATCAACTTTGTCACTTCCTCAAATAATTCTATTGAGTTGTTAAGACATGACCTTCTCTGCACAAAACCATGTTGTCCATCACCGATAAGACTATTTTCATCCAAATGAGAGTAGATCCTATCCCTCAGTATCTTCTCTGGCAGATTCCCTACCCCTAACATCAGTCTCATCAGTCCATAATTGGCTGGATTATCCCTACTACCTTTCTTAAACAAGGGGTTTAACAATTTTCCAGTCTTCCACGACCTCAGACGTGTTCAAGGATGCTACAAAGATATCTGTTAATGCCCCAGATATTTCCTGTCTCCCTTCCCTCAGTAATCTGGGGTAGATGTTGGCAGCCTTTCTGCAGCAACGAACCATGTAAATGGAATCAATGGTTGGGATGTTAGAGTCCGTGTTGGTCAGAGCTGTGCACCCAACCTTCTGTCGTTTCTAACAATCCTGAGGAGAGCAGTTGCTGTACCAGGCTGTTATCCACCGGGACAATACGCTCTCAATGGTGCATCTGTAGAAGTAGTGCATGCTGCATTTCTTGTATCACCTCAGGAAGGAGAGGCATTGTTGAACCTTCCCGACCGTCGGACCTATGTGAGAAGTTCAGGACAGGTTGTGAGTTATCATCACTCCGAGGGACTTGATGCTCTGACTCACTCAAACGGTTGATGTAGATGGGGTGTGTTCCCCTCCTTTCTTCATAAAGTCAGTGATCAGTTCTTTACATTTGCCAATTACAGAGAGAGGTCATTATCAATACACCATGCCATCAAGCTCTCTATTGCCTTTCCAGATTCTGACACGTTGTTGTTAAATATCCGTACTGCTATAGTGATGTCATTATCGAACTTGTAGCTGGCGTTGTTTGGAATATGGAAACTCAGTCGTGGCTGTACAGGGAGTACGTAGGGGGCTGAGGACACAGCCGTTGTTGTACAAAGAGGACATTAGGGGGCTACAGAAACAGCCGTGGGTTTACAAAGAGTATAATAGTTGGTTTAGGTCATATCCGTGCGTGTACAGGATGGATAGTGGGGGGCTGAGGACACAGCCGTGGGTGTACCTGGAGTACCATAAGGGGCTGAGGGCTCAGACGTTGGAGTACATGGAATACAGTAAGGGGCTGAGGGCACAGACTTGGGTGTGCATGGAGGACAGTGGGGGGCTGAGGACACAGCCGTTGGTGTACAGGGAATACAGTAGGTGATTGAGGGCACATCCATGGGTGATTTGCGAGGACAGTAGTGGGCTGAGGGTACAGCCGTGGGTGTACAGGGAGTATTGTCGCGTGTTGAGAACACATCCTTCAGCAGCTTTAGTGTTCATTGTTATTGTGAAGGAAGTGGTTTAAATCTATCTTCACGATTGTGGGTCAGAAATCTGGGGAGCCAGTTGCAGAGGATGGAACCGAGATCAAGATCGTGGAGTTTTTGATTAGTTTGTAAGGGATAATGATTTTGAATGTGGAGCTTTAGTCAATGAGCAGGAGTCTGGTGTAGGTGTCCTTGTGGTCCAGATCTTCCAGTGATGCGTGCAGGCTCGGATATGGCATCTGTTGTGCACCCGTTACATCAGTCAGCAAATTATAGTGCAGCAGGTCAGGCTGGGAGACTGGAGTTGGTGTGGGCCATAACCAGCCTCTCAAAACACTTCATGATTATTGAGGTCAGAGCCACTGGATGGTCGTCTATAAGGGCATGTTCCATGTGCTTTCTCACGAAGATGATGATAGCCTTCTTGAATCAGATTGGGACTTCGGCTTCTGGAGGGAGAGGCTGAAGTTGTATGTGAATACCTCTGCTAGTTGGTACAAACAGGATCTGAGTGCTCAGGCCCATCACTTTCTTTGATTTGACTCACTGAAAAGCTGACCTTGCCTGCAGCGGTGACAACAGTCACAGGTACATCTGGGGCTTTCGCGGCCTGCGTCAGCCCTCAGTGACAGTCTCACAGTCATTTATGATCGACATCCCCTCCCCACACCTCCCTCTGTCGTCTTCAATACAAAATGACATTAGTTGTTGTGAGCACCATACAGTCAGCATTGAGACAGATTGCCATTGGTAGACTGGGATCGTGCGCCATCAAGTTCTGTATCACCATAATGCGGTAAATTCAGAATAAAATAGTGAGCAGGGTGTCAGTGCCAGTGGTGCAAGGAGTGAAGGCATTGCAGGTGTAATTCCAGTCAATGCACTGCTTAAACCTAAATGGAGTCAACCATCTTGAGCGATGTGCCTTTTCAATGGCGGATAGTCCTTAGGTAGTCAGGAAGTACTATTTACGTGAACCATCTGACCTGACGGCAGTTTTACTAGGTTTGCAGATGATACAATGATGATTGGATGGGCAGGTGATATTGAGGAAGTGGGGAGACTGCAGAAAGACTTGGACAGTTTAGGACACTGGGAAAACACATGGCTGATGGGACACAATATGGGAACATGTGAGATTATGCACTTCAGTAGGCGGAATACAGGCAGACACTATGTTCTAAAAGGCTTCATGAAATCTGAAGCATAAAAGGAGTTTGGAGTCATTGTCCTCTCTTACGGTTAATGCGCAGGTGCAGTTGGCAGTTAGGAAAGCAAATGCAATGTTAACATTCATTTCAAGAGAGTGAGAGTACAAGAGCGGAGACATACTTCTGAGAATGTAATGGGCTATGGACGGACGGGAATTGGAGTATTGTAAGCTGTTCTGGGGAAGGATCTACGAGTGTTGGACATGATCTATCCTGGGAATGATGGCTTGTCATATGAGCGGCAGTTGAGGGCTCTATGTCTGGACTCAATGGAATTTAGAAGAAGTGGGGGGTGGAATTGATTGAAACTGAGTGATTACTGCAAAGATTGATACAATTATACTATAGAATATATTTCCACAAGTCTTAGAGACTATGACAAAATGAGACAGTTTCAGAGTGAAGAGGGAGGCTGAATGGCCTACATCTATTGCTTTATAGCATGCCTGTATTGTCATACGGCCTATTATTCAGTGCAGAATTGTAAATCTCAAACCTGCTCTTGTAACCGTTGTATCTTCATTTTGGTTTGAATTCACCTTCTGGTCAATGGTAACCCCTGTAATATGGACGGTGAGAGGATTCAGTGTGAAGCAGTAGCGCAGTATGATGTTGAATATAAGCTGCTATCTGTGAGTCTCATCTGGCGGGAGTACATTGTCTCGACGATGATTGTCATTTCCAGTCTGCTATTTTTGAAGGATCGATCCAGTTACACTAATATTGCAATTAATAAAACTGGTGCAATTTACCACAGCACTCAGCAACAATATGCCATGGAACACTGAACACCTTTCTCATAACAGAAAGGTCGAAAATGTTCAGGATCAGAAACATTGCTTTCCTGTTCATGTTCAAATCAGAAAACCTGTTACATCGAGGTGTTCAACTTGGAATTTTTTAAACTTATTTTTTTGGTTATGGGAATCGCTGGATGGGCCCACCATTTCTTTTCCGTCCCTAGTTACGCTCTTGAGAAGGTGGTGCTGAGTTGCCTTCTTATACTGCTGCAGTCCAGCTGAGTTGAACCACAATGCTACGAGGGAGGGGATTCCAGGGTTTTGACCCAGCAACAGTGAAAGAATGGTGATATATTTCCAACTCAGGATGTTGACTGGTTTGGAAGGGAGTTTGAAGGTGGTGGTGTTCGCCAAAACCTGCTGCCGTTGTCATTCAAGATGGAACTGATTGTAGGATTGAAAGGGGCTGTCTTGTCGATAGAACATACTGCTGCTACTGAGCATAGGTGGTGAATGGAGTGAATGATTGTGGATGTGGTGCCAATCAATTGGGCTGTTTTGTCCTGGATGGTGTCAAGCTTCTTCAGTGTCGTTGTGGCTGCAGTCATTCAGGCAATTGGGGAGTATTCCATCTCACACCTGACTTGTGTCTTGTAGATGGTGAGCATGCTTTGGGAAGACAAGAGGTGAGTTAAACGCACAATATTCCTAGCCTTGGATCTGCTCTTATATTTATGTGGCGAGTCCAGTAGAATTTCTGATCATTGGTAACCTGAAGTGTATTGATAGAGTGGTTGGGAGGGGAATTTAGTGACAAATATGCTACGGAATACCAAGTGGTTATATAGTTTCTTATTGGTGATAGTCATTGTCTGGCATTTGTGTGGTGCCAGTGTTAGTTGTCGCTTATTAGCCCAAGCCTGGATATTGTCCAGATCCTGTTGCCTTTAGGCATGGACTGCTTCCATAACTGAGCATTTGCAAATGGTGCTGAACATTGTGCAGTCATCGTCGAATATCCCCACTTCTGACCTTATGATGGAGAGAAGGTCATTGATGAAACAACAGAAGGTGTTTAGACCTAGGTTTCATCCGGAGGGCAACTGAAGATATTGCCTAGTATGGTGACGAAACATCTGAAAATGACCATTCCAGCTCATGGAGCAAACCTACGTCCACATTATCCTGAGGGACTTCTGCAGAGATATTCTGGAAGTGAGATGACTGACCTCCAACAACAATAACCGTTTTCCTATCTGTCAGGTATAACTCCAATAATGAAATACTTGCTCGAAATAACCATTTTGCTTGGGTTCCTTGATGCCACATTTGAAAGAATACAGCCTTGATTTTCAAGTGCTGGAATTCAGTTCCTTTTTCTATGTTTGAACAAAGACTGCGGTGAGGTAAGGAGCTGAGTGTCCCCGGTGGAACCCAAACTGGGCGTCACTGAGCAGGTGCTGCTTGACAGCACTGTTGGTGAGTCCTTCCATCACTTTATTGATGATGGAGAGTAGACTGATGAGGCGGTATTTGGCTGGTTTGAATTTGTCCTGAGTTTTATGTACAGAACATACTTGAGCAGTTTTTTCTCATTGTTTTTACTCTCTATTGCACTAGGGTTAATCCTCTGCTTTGATGGTAATGATTGAATGGTTTATATGCTGCGACATGAGATTACAGATTGTTCTGGGGTATTGTTCTTCTGCTATTGTTGGACCACAGCGTCTTATGGATACTCAGTCTTGAGTTGCTAGATCTGTTTGAAGTCTGTGCCATTTAGCATGGTGATAGCGCCACACAACACTATAGTGTTTATTCTCAATGTGACCGTGAGACTGTGTCTCCTCAACGAGTGTGGTGGTCAGTTTTACCGATGCTGTCATGGACAGATGCATCTACAGTTGGCAGATTGGTAAGGATGAGGTCAGGTGTGTTTTTCTTAGCCTCTCGTTCATTCCCTCGCTACCTTCTGCAGACCCAATCAAATAGATATGTCCTTTAGGATCCGACCAGCGTGATCGGTAGTGCTGCTGCCAAACCACTCTTGGTGGTTGACTTTGAAATTCCTCAGCGAGAATAAACTTTGTGCCCTTTTCACAGAAAGTGCTTTCTCCAAGTGTTGTTCAACATGGAGGAGTACTGATCCAGCTGAGGAATGACGTTACATGTTAATCAGTAAGGCTGCTTTGCTCACGTTTAATCTAAAGTTATGGGACTTCATTGGGTTTGGGGTTAATTCTGGGGACTCGCAGAGCTACTACCTCCAGAATGTATCGCACTGAGCTGCCCCCTCTGCTGGATTGATCCTGACCTTGGGCCAGGACATATCCAGTCATGGTGATGGTGGTTTCTGGGGTATTTCTGTCAGTTATAATTTCATGAACATGAGTTATGTCAGGCTGTTGCTTGACTAGTCTGTAAGGCCGTTGTTCCAATATTGGGACTAGCCCTCAGGTGTTAGTAAGGAGGACTTTGCAGGTCCGACAGTGATGTTTCCAACTGACGTTTTCGGTGGTCAGATCGATAACTGATGGTCCACCTGGTTTCATTTCTTGAGATTTTGTAGCGATTGGTATAACTGAATGACACGCTAGTTCATTTCAAAGCTCGACTGAGAGTCATCACATTGCTTTGGGTCTGGAGTGTGGATGCAAGATTACTTCATTTGAGGATATTAGTAAGCCAAATGTTTTTTTCTTTTCTGACAATCGGCAAAGATTTCCTTCTCATCAGTAGATTCTTAATTCCAGCTTTTTAAAAAATTGTTGAGTCAAACTTTCACTTTCTGCAGTGGCGGGTTTCGAACCTGGGTTCACAGAACAAGAGCTGACTCTCGGGATTGATAATCTAGCGATATTACCATGAGGCCTACTTGGTGCCACATGTTGTATTCATGTGCTATTTCTTGTGTTGCCCTGTTTTTCTTTCACTGCTTCGGTTTTTCCAGAATCTCATCCTTCATTAAATCTGAATTGAAATCCATCGTCATGAGCGTCTTCTGGACTGCTCGAATTTCATTCAGTCTATTTTGTTTGCACAGATATTTCAAGGCAGCTGTACATCAGAGAAGAACAGGAAGAGATAATGGGTGATTGTGCACTGTACTTGTCACCGCACCAGCTTATCTGACCAGGCACCTGAAGTATTTATTGTGGATCAGAGAACTGCCAAATTAATATAACACCGATGGAGGTCAGTCAACCCGTTGTGGGGTCACAAGCTCTTCAACTGCACAACTAGAGATAGAGAGAGCGTGTGGAGATAGATGGCGTGAGAAAGAAATAAACCGGGGAACAGAAAGTGAATGGAGATAAACTGAGAGAGGATAGAAAGGGGAGCGACTGACTGAGAGGGAGAGGAAGAGGTGTCAGATGAGAGTGAAGTCAGATAGATCAGAAGGCAGCATGAGGGTAGATAAATACGGACAGACAGAAGTTGGAAGTTTTATTTAGAAATTCCTCTGAACTGCAATCCATTTGTCTTGGTGCCATACCCTGTGACCACTCTGCCGATACTGGCTGTCGTCCCAGATCATTGTTTTCCAATAATATCACAGACCTATGTTACTGACAGCTAAACAGAACCCAAAAGACCATAGATTAGTTATACGGTGAAGGTGGATTTTTTTAAAAAATTAAAATGTGCCATGAACAGCAGGAAATGGTAACCCCACCCACCTCCAGATACTGTGTGAGAGACTGGGCCAGAGAATCTCAGTGAGGGGGATCACTGACAGAAAGGAAATCAGCATCTCCGCTGTGGATCAAATAATGATTGATACAGTTTGTACATCACTTTTCCAGTTTTCACATCCACATTTCAAATTATATAACTCAATATCAGGAATGCATTTTAACAAACTTATCTCTTTATACTTTGCATTTTTGGTCTGCATAGAAAATCATTTTGTCCCTGTATTTTGCATTGCATAAATATATTTCATTAATATTGTCTCTGCTAATTTCTCATTATAGATTTATCCTTGAATCTGTCCTTCATATGAGTTATAAAGTGTAACGTTCCAATACTGATAATTAGGGAACAGCAATGTTCCTCTTCCCAGTTTGATCAGCCATGTCCCCCAGTCCACTCCATCTTCTGTCTTTTCCCCAATGTCATAATCACAATGTAATTGAAGTCAGTAAATGACACTTCATCACAGTTCCTTAACATGGATAAAATCAACACTCACGCTTGCCCTCTCTGATTCTGGAATAATCTGAATTGTACTTGTCACGAACAATTTTCTGTTAACATATGCATGCCGTTTGATTGTTATAAACCCACATTGTCTTAGGCACATGTTGCCATCAGATCATGGATGGAAGATGTTCTCCCAATGTTTTTCTGATTTTGCAATGACTGATCAGTATTTATCGGATTTATTTCTACATTTATGAGGAGAGAAGCATGTTTATCTTCAGTTAAACCTCTGGCATTACCTCTATAACCAAGGCAGACTGAATGATTACAAACAAATAATATGTCATCTCCAACATTCCTTCCTTCAGTCACACTCACATCTCACATCCAGAATGCATGTGTTCAAAGTTATTTTTAATTTTAGTAAAACAGTATCACATTGAGAGAGGTTAGCTGGAGCTGTTTGTTCAGTGATTGTGATTATGCGAGTCTCCATTGATCCTATGGGTCCTCAGAGAATTTCAGTCTTCTATCAATAATGGAATGTGTTCAATGGGTAATCCCATAGTATGAGCGGGAGCATCATCCACACCAATAAAAGGGATCAGCAGCTTCAAGGAGAGAGGGAGGAGAGATCTGAATCCGGGAAGAGTACACTGGAGTGTTCCAACAATGGATCAAGATCTGAGAACATTCAAATGGAAATTTCCAATAATGGACAGGAGTTTATCGTGGGGTCTTTTCTGGCTTTCCCAGCCTTGGCTATCATTAGCATCGCGGATTGAAGATGTATTGAAGATTATTCAAGCTGGTTACTATCCTATCCTTGATATAGTTGGTGTTCCTGGTAAGTCACTCTTGTGTCGAGTGAAACGGTCTGAACTGAATCGATGGTCATGATATGCAAATTTTGGAAAGGTGCAAGTCAATGTTTTCAGTTCCAATCAAAGATTCCATTCCTTACATATTATAACTAGCAAATGATTATTTAAAAATTACGCACCAATATGTGAGGATGAAGCAAACTTCTCCTTGATTCGTTTTCTCCTGCACAAATTTACATTTCCATATCCTCCCCAATCACCATTTCTGTCTAGTACCACCAACATGACATCCCAGTCCCTACTCAGCCTCATTACAATTCCTGAATAAATTATCATTTGTGCCTTTGTTAATCTCCGCATACAGATGTTTCAAGCCCATTCTTACCATGTGTCCATTGCAAAATAATTGCAGTTGAGATGTTTACATTGTTCTCTGCACAGAATTAGAAAGATGTGAAGACAGTGTATGGTGGTTACGTCACTGGCTCATAATCTGCAGCCACAAAATAATAATCTGTTGATATCGGCTTGCCTCGTGCCCATTAGAGAAGGCAATGGGTCATTCTTCTCTGGTCAGGTCTCTGTGTGACTGAAAACCTACAGCACTGCGTTTTAATCTTTACTGTCCTGTGGAACAGCTAACCAGCCACTCAGTTCAAGGTCAACATAACATGCTGGCCTGACCAGGGCTGAATACAACCCGTGAGGGCAGATGAAAAGGTAAGATAACCCCCTTCCTCTGCCTGTATCCCATATTCCTGCACTGAATTACATTCAGGTAGGTGGCCACTCAGACTTTTAGTCGTATTCTTTGTGATTGAGTCTGTCTCCGAGAGTGTTTTCCATCTCGATAGGCACCTCTGGTGCTAGCTTTATTGATGCTGACCTACAGATGGAAGGATGGTTTAAATTCCACGTCAGTGGCTGTGCATTGTAAATGAATGGTATCCTGTGTCACATGAAGGAAATGGAGCAAGTTAAGTGAGGGAAAGGAGTTATTGTGATCAACTGTGAGAGCGTTGTTGAGGCAGTATTTGGGGTATTGTGGACAGATTTTATCTCCTTTATATGGAGTGATCTCCTTACCACAGAGAGAATGAATAAGAGTCCCACCGGATTAATCCCTGGGATGATGGCACCATGACGAGTGAGTAAAGGTTGATCTGTAGCGCTGTGACATAATAAGAGGTGATTGCATTGAACCCTGAGAGGGAAGATCAATCACTCCTTATATTCGAAACAGGCAATGAGAAGGCGATAAATTCCTTGACTGTTGATTCATTCAGAATGCATGATTCTGGATAGTTTAAGTGCCTCTGAGGACGTTCCGCCTACCCACCCCAACCCCCACTCCCCACGGCGCTTGACAGAGACAGAGAGGTCCAGGTTTTGTATAAGTTTTCCTCACATTAATACAGTGCAGTTAGTGTGTGATCCTGCACTGAATGTCATATTATCTACCATTCTGACAGCAGCCAATATATCTTCATTCAAAAACAGTCAAATATTTTTGGCCCTGTTGAGACCACACCTGGAGTACTGTGTGCAGTTCTGGTCTCCAAATTTGAGGAAAGACATTTTAGATATTGAGGGAGTGCAGCGTTGGTTCACGAGGTCAATTCTGGAATGGCGGGATTACTTTATACTGAAAGACTGGAGCGATTGGGCTTGTATACCCTTGAGTTTAGAAGACTTAGAGGGGATCTGATTGAGACATATAAGATTATTAAAGGATTGGATACTCTGGCGGCAGGAAACATGTTTCCACTGATGGGTGAGTGCCGAACCAGAGGACACAGCCTAAAAATACGGGGTAGGCCATTTAGGACAGAGATGATGAGAAACTTCTTCAACCAAAGAGTAGTGGCTGTGTGGAATGCTCTGCCCCAGAGGGCAGCGGAGGCCCAGTCTCTGGATTCATTTAAGAAAGAGTTGGATAGATCTCTCAAGGATTGTGAAATCAAAGGTTATGAAGATAAGGCAGGAACAGGATACTGATTAAGGATGATCAGCCATGATCATATTGAATGGTGGTGCAGGCTCGAATTGCAGAATGGCCTACTCCTGCACCTCTTGTCTATTGTCTATTGCCTATTGTCTATTTCCACCAGCTCCTGACCTTCTTGAAAAACACGAATCCATATTCTCAGAGATGCAAAAAGACTCTTTAAAGTTTAAACCATGATACTATAAGACATAGGGGCCGAAATTAGGCCAGTTAGCCCATCGAGTCTGCTCCGCCATTTGGTCATCGCTGATAAGTTTCTCAAACCCATTCTCCGACCTTCTCCCCGTAACCCTTGATTTCCTGGATAATCTGAAAAGCTATCCCCGTCTCACATATAATCAATAATCTGGCCCCACAGCCTTCTCTGCAAATAAATTACAAAGATTCACCATTCGTTGGTTAAAGAAGTTTCTCCTTAGTAACATCCTAAAAAGATGTTCCCTTGAGGCTTAGGCTGTGTCCTTGGGTCCTCGTCTCTCTTACCAATGGAAACATCTCATGCACATCCACTCTGTTCAGGTAATTCAGTATTCTGTATGTTTCAATTACATTTCCTCTCTTCCTTCTAAACTTTTCAAGTATAGACCCAAAGACTCAAACATTCGCCAAACAACTAACTTTTCACTCCTAAGACGATTCCCGTGAAAATCTTCTGAACACGCTCCAGGGGCAGTATACCTTTCCTGAGATATGGGGCACAACAGTGCGCTCAACTCTCCAAATATCGTCTGACCAAAACTGTATGCAGCTTGTTCTTAGATTCAAATTCTCCCGTAATAAATGCCATCAATAATAAGTGCCCTCTTAACTACTGCCTCAACCTACAAGCTTACCTTAAGAGAACCCTGCACTAGAACTCCCAAGTCCCTTTGCACTTCACAGTTCTGAATTTTCTCCCCATTTAGAAAATAGACCATGCCTCGATTCTTCGTGACAAAGTGCATGACCTCACACTTTGTGACGTTGGAATACATCTGCCAACACTTTTACCTGGTCAATTCCTTCTTCAGCTTCTCTATGCGACCAGTCCATCTGCCTATCTTTGTATCGTCTGCAAACTTAGCCAGAGTGCCCTCAGTTCGATCATCTATATTGTTAACTTAACAAGTAAAAAGTTACGATTCCAACACTGAGCCTTGTGGATCACCTCTTGCCACCGGCTGCCATTCTGAGAAGGACCATTTTATCCCCACTCTCTGCTTTCTGTCAGGCAGGCAAGTTCCTATTCATGCCTCTACCTTGCTTCTAACACCACGGACCCTTATCATACTCAATCATCTCCTGTGTGACACCTTGTCAAAGGCCTTCTTGGCGTCCAGGTGGATAACATCCATTGGCTGCACCAATGCAGATGATTGTCCCGAGTGTTTGAAGTTTGATTGCGAACACTTTCCATACTCTGCGTCTGTGCTGAAGATTTAGAGTCATCGAGGTGTACAGAATGGAAACAGACCGTTCGGTCCAATCTGTCCATGCCAATCAGATATCGATAATACAGTCCCACCTGCCAGTACCCGGTCCATATACATCCGAACCCTTCCTCTTCATACACCCATCTAAATGCCTCTTAAACTTTGCAATTGTACCGGCCTCCGCCACATCCTCTGACAGCTTATGCCATACACGTACCACCCTCTGGGTGAAACCGTTGACCCTTAGGTCTCTTTAATATCTTTCCCCTCTCACCCTTAACCTCTGCCCTCTAGTTCTGGACTCCCTGATCCCAGGGAAAAGACTTTGTCTATTTATCATATCCATGCCCCTCACAATTTTGTAAATCTCTAAAAGGTCACTCCTCAGCCTCCGACGATCCAGGGAAAGCAGCCTCAGCCTGCTAAGCCTCTCCCTACAGCTCAAATCCAGCGAACTTGACAACATCCTTGTAATTTTTTTCTGCAACCTTTCGAGTTTCACAACATCTTTCTGATATGAAGGACATCAGAATTGCATGCAATATTCCAACAGTGGTCGAACCAATGTCCTGTACAGCCCCAAAATGACGTCCCAACTCCTGCACTCAATACTGTGGCCAACAAAGGAAAGCATACCAAACGCCTGCTTCTTGAGATCTGCAGTCTTACCCGCTCCTTTAATTTGGGTTTTATAATTTTCCCTATAACTGACACCACCCCACCCCCATTTAGCTTCATGCCCAGTCTACAGCCCTAGTTATGCGATTTGCTTGGACTCTGGTCCCAACACGTTTCAGATGAAGACCGTCCGATCAGAACAGTGCGCTCCTTCCCCAGTGTCTGGTGTCAATGTCCCATGATACAAACCCATTTCTCCCACACCAAATTTGAACCACACATTTTCCTGCTGACCCTGTGCTAATTAGCTCATGGCTCAGGCCGTAATTCGGATCCTATTTCCTTTTTGCTTCTGTTTTCTAATTTAGCTCTGAGCTCTTCGTATCCCTTAGCAGAACCTCTGTCCTAGTTTTATCTCTGTCGTTGGTACCGACACAGACCATGACCAATGGATCTTTACCCTCACACTCGAAGTTCCCCTGCAGCCCAGATGAGATATCCCTTACCGAAACACCAGTCGGTAACGCCGCATTCAGGACTCTCAATCTGGGTCACAGAGAACAGTGTCTATGCCGCGAACTATAATATCCCCAATTACATTAACATTTCTCTTCTCTTGCCCCACTTGAAAGCTTTCCTCAACTCGGTGTTGCGGCCAATCAGCTCATCCTCCCTGCAGTCCCCATCCCATCCACACAGGGAACAAAACTCTTGAACCTGTTAGACACGGACAGGGGCTGAGGCTCCAGCAATTCTATGTCCTGGATCCCTTTATCTGCCTCACTCAGAGATAATCTCTCTGCTTTCTAACCACTGGCTGAATTTGAGTCAGTTGATCTTAGGAGTGTAACTGTCTCTTGAATCACAGCATCCAGGGAACTCTCCCCCTCCCTGATGCATCGCAATGTTTCAAGCTCAAACTCCAGAACCAGAGTCTTTCTTGCATGCGACATTTACTCCAGACATGGTCACTGGGAACCACAGTGGGGTCGACCACTCCCACATCATGTAGAAACAACACAGCACCCGACCATCCAGCCTTATTTTATTTATCTACTATTGAATTGTTCCTCTGCAATTTTGTTTGTTTATGTACATCTGCTTATGCAAGTTGTAACCAATAAATTAACATGAGTCAATTTAACACAGATTCAAATTTAACACACTGCCTATTAGCAAATGAGATCACATCATCCCTTTGTCAAACCTGCACATTATCTTCTGATAGAATTCTGACAGACTTGTCAGCGGGACCACTCCTTGATGAAGCCATGCTGACTCAGCCCTATTTTACCATGCACCTCCAAGTACTCTGCAATGTCATTGCTAGCAATACACTCTAAATCCCTAATAATGACCGATGCCAGGCTATACTGCCCTATGATTTCCTGTATTTTGCCTTTCTTCCTTCTTACACAGAGATTGTACATTATCCATTTTCCAGTTCTCTGGGACTCTGTCTGATGATAGTTTTTCCTGAACAGTCGCGACCATTGGTTTCACAATCTCCTCCGTGAATTAGTTCAGAACATTGGTTGTTATCCTTCCAGTCTGTGTGATTTATCTATTTTCAAACAAAGCTGCTTCCCCAGTACCTTCTCCTCAACGCTGATCACTACATCCGTTCCTCATCCTTGACTCGCTTTAAGGTCTGGATTGTTCATAATATCTACCATTGAGTATTGACAGAAAGTACCTATTCAGGTCATTCTCCAATTCTTTGTTTTCCATTTCTCTGCAGCCAGCCTCAATTTCTGGTTGTCCAATGTTCACTCTCCCCTTTTATATATCTTAGCAAAACCCCTGCAATCTCCTTTTCTAAAGCAAGCTAGCTGACATGTTTCGTATTCATCACTTTGTTGCTTCTTGAATTGTCCTCTGCTGCTGTATAAAGGCTTCCCAATCTTAGGTAGGCTGCGTGTGAGCATTCATGTTAACTTAACTGTTGAACATATACTAATGTAACTGTCCTAATCCTATTGTCTATCATTGGATAGCGTGGTGACACATCACTGCTGTCTCACAGTGCCAGGGACTGGGGTTCAATTCCAATCTCTGGACCCTGTCTTTCTGGAGATTTTGCAATCTCTGCAGTGGGAGAATTGCCTCTTTTCTCTCTCCACAGTATGTTTCTGTGTTTGTTTCATGTTTCTGCCATCTACAGTATATTTGCTTGTGTTTGATGCAAATATGACGGGTTTATTGTCGACGTCACTCTGGTCCTCAGGCTTCCTGGGTGCTTGGGAATCTTGCGCATCTACTTATGTGAGTCAATGTCCCTGATTACCTACTCTGTCTCTCTCAAACCCTGAGGCCATCCGTCACTGCATGCAGCCTTTCATTGATCCACCCCGGGATTCCCCACACCCCATGGCCTGGCACTAGATGCTCTTTACTCAGTGAGCGCACAAAGACACTGGGCACTTTCTGACGCGCTGGGATCCGGGGTAAAGGCCCAGCCATTAAAAGGAACAGAATAGCTAAAATCCAATTGAACAGCAAAGCAGAGTAAACAGGCTGACTGGCACCCATCTGTGATGACGTTTTCAGGTATTTTGGACTAATTTCTTTTTATCACCGTCCATGTACAAATAGATGCTCCATAAGGATATCTTGTCACACAGGTTTGGTGGATGTGACAAATATCAGATCCAATGATCATTAGGACTGATTCGTTGGGCTCCACGTTCCTGGTTAATGAGATCATACTTAAGCTTTTATTGTCAAGTCTATCCATTTCAAAGTTAAGGTCTTGCTGGAGTTGTGCTGAAAGCATATTTGAATGTTGGGGAGACTAGATTATGCCACGTGCCAGTGAGGTAAGGAATAGGAAGGTAGTCAAGTTAAAAACATGGCCAAAGAGCTGGTAGGGTAGGCAGCACTTCCAATATGTGGATCATTGGGATTCCCGGGTCGGTAGGATAGACACAAGTAGGACGGGATGCAGCTGAACTGGCAGCAATCTCAGATATGTGGGTCATTGGTAATCCTGGGTCAGTAAGAAATGCACAAGAAGGACGGGATGGATGTGAACCAGCAGCAATCTCCTGGCAGGCAGGTTTGTTATTGTCACTCAGGAGAGTTTAAACTAGAGTGGTGGTGGGGGAGGGAGGGTGGGAGAGCCAGAGCACTACATCCACACGCACAGTGACGGAAGAGCAGTTGGAGACTAATCCCAGTACAACTAAGAAAAGCAACAAACTGGCAGAGGGGAGTGAACACAATGGGACTGGAAGTCTGAAGTATGCTGATTTTAATGTGAGCAGTGTGACAGGCAAGACAGATGAATATATATAACCATGATACAAATATTACAGAGATGTGTTTGAGAGAGGGATCAGAAAACTGTCAATCCAATAGGTCTAGAGCGAGTTGAAGAATGTGCCGTGAGAGGCTGGAGACGGTTGTTTGAAGCAAAATAATTACCCAGCAGTTTATTGGAATTGGACAGTGTGGGATGAAATGTACAGATTGAAGGGACAAGGGAGGAAACTGAAATTGTCTGTTTACAATATTTTCCGCTTTACCGAAAGTCCTTTGTAATCTCCTGTTACCAGAGAATAGACGAGGAGGAATTTACATCAGGGAAACGCAAACCAAATATCAGGTCAGAATTTGATGGAGTTTGGCTGAAGTGTATTTATTTCAATGCAAGAATTGTTATGGGTAAGGACGATGAACTGGGAGCCTGAATCCATACATGGGACTATAATGTTGCGGCTTTACAGAGACTTGGTTGAGAGAGGGAAAGGACTGGCCGTTCAAAGTATCCAGAGTTTCATTGGTTTAGGCGAGAAAGAGAAGAAGTTAAAAGAGGTGGACGAGTTGTTTTACTGATCAGGGAGAATGCTACATCTGCACGTGAACAGGACATACAGGAGGGACCGTCCAATGCAGCAATATGGGTCAAGCTCAAAAATAAGATGGATGCAAGCACTGCGTTACTATAATCTCTCCAACAGCCACGGAGGGATTGAGGAACAGATATGTATGTCGATTGAGGAAAGATGTATTAAAAAAAGAGTGGTCATAGTGAGTGACTTTAATATCCCCAATAATGACTGGAAGTCCATTAGAGCAAGGGGCTTAGAGGGGGCAAAATTTGTTAACTGCAGCAGTATGTGGATAGTCCAACGAGAGGAAGAACCATACTGGACCTCGTATTGCCTATTTAGCCTGGCCAGGTGACTGACCTTTCAGTGGGACATAATTTTAGAAACAGTGGTCACAGTTCCTTCAGATGTAAGAAAACGTGAACACGGATATGTCAGTACCTTGTGGGAATCTACTGAATTGGCGGAAGGAAAATTACGTCAGCTTCAGGCAGAGCGAGGCGGTGTCAATTGGGAGGAGCTGCTATCAGGCAAATCCAAGTTTGTAAGAGGGAACTGCTTGTTAAAACCTGACATCAAAATCATCTCGTGAGCGTTCTCCCAACTGCTCGAATTTCTATCTTATTTTTGAACTGATATTTCAAGGCCGCTGCATATCAGACAACAGAAAGAGATAAAGGATGATTCTGCACTGTGACCTTCTCAGGATCAGCTTGTCTGTCCAGGCACCTGAAGTCTTTATTGTGGGTCAGGGAACTTCAGAATTGATAGAGCACTGAAGGAGGCCATTTAGCCCATTGTACACCGACGAGCTCTCCAACAGCACAATTTGTCAACAGAGAGAACAGAATGTGTGTGTGTCTCTGTGTGTGTGCGTGAGAGAGAGAAAAATTAACAGAGAAAATAGGAAGTGAAGAGAGATAAAAGGAATGGAGAGGAAACGGAGCGACAGAGTGAGTGAGAGCAAGATGTGTCAGACGAGTCTGAAGTTATATCAGAAGACAGCACGTGGAGAAATACACAGAAATTTCATTTAGAAACTCCCACAGACTGCAAGACCTTTGTCTGGTGCCGTACTCTGTGAGGACTCTGCTGTCATCCCAGATCATTCATCGCCAATAATATCTCAGAACCGGGTTGCTGACGCTGAAGAGAATCCAAAAGAACAATAGATTAGTTCTAGGGAGAAGGTGAATTAATTTAAATATTCTGCGCCAACAGGAACGTGTAGTCCCTCTAGACCCGGTGTGAGAGACAGGGCGAGAGATTCTCAATGAGGGGGATCACTGACTGGGGGGAGATCAGCATCTCAGCGGTGGGTCAAATAATGAGTGATAAAGGTTGAAAACCTCGTCCATGGTTTTTAAATTCACATTTCAATTCATATATCTCCACATCGTAAGAGTATTTTAACAATCTTGCATCTTTGTAGTTTTCATGTTTTAGTATGTACAGAAAAGCTTGTTTTTTGTCCCTTCATTTTGTATTGGGACCAGAGTCCGATTAAATCCTTACTAAGGCTGTAGACAGAGGTCTAAACTGATTAGGAGTTTGTGTGTGTTTTGGCAGGGTGGGGGATCCGTTATAGGGTTTAATTAGAAAAGAGGAGGTAAATGTGCAGAGCTCAGGAGAGGTTATTAAAATCTCCAGCACAGACGCAAATAAGACAGAGTGTATGGCAAGTGTAAGCAATCTGACTTCAAGCACACCGGACAAACAAATAACAATGAGAAGAGGAACCGTTAATACAAGATTGAAGGGGTTATGTCTGAATGCGTGCAGTATAAGGAATAGAATAAATGAGCTTGTGGCATAGACTGAAATTGGTAGGTTTGACGTGATGGGCATCACAGAGAAGTGGTTGCAAGGGATCAGGATATTCAAGGACATATATCCTATCAAAAAGATAGGTAGCGAGGGAGTGGGTTTACATTATTAATAAGAAATTAAATTAAATCAATAGTAAGAAAGGAAGTAAAGTCAGATGTGTAGAATCTGCGTGGGTAGAATTGAGGAATCACAAAGATAAGACAACCACAGTGGGAGACTTGCACAGGCCTCCAAAGAGTAGTTAGGAGCTGGGGCACAAGATACACCAGGGGATGGAAAAGATATTTAGGAAAGACAAAGTTACAATGATCATAGGGGGATTTCTATATGCAAGTGGAATAGGAAACCAAGTTGGGAGTGGATCGCAAGGAAAGGAATTTGAGGAATGTCTATGGGATGGCTTTTTGGAGCATCATGTGGGGGAGCCCACTGGAGAACAGATGACACTGGATTTAATGACGCAGGCTAGATAAGGGAGCTTAAGTTGAAAGAAACTTCAGAAGCGATGATTAGAACATGGTTGAATTTATTCTGCAATTTGAGAGAGCGAAAGTAGAATCAGAGTTAACAGAATTTCAGCTGAATAAAGGCAACTGGAGAGGCACAAGGGAATAAATGGGTAGAATTGACCGGGACAGGGGCCTAGCAGGAAAGACAGCAGAACAGTCATGGCAGAAAATTCCAAGATTAATTCAGGAGACACTGCAGTAATACATGCTGAGCAATAAAGGCATGGTAGAGGGAGAATGAGGCAACCAGGGCTGACGAGGGAAGTCAGGGATTTTGTATAAGTAAAAGCGCAAGCAATGTGAAGGGCAAAGGGAAACTGGAGAATGGGGCCAACAGAAGGCAAGGAAAAAATAAATAAGGAGGGAGAAGATTAAATATGGGAGTCATCTAACCATTAATATAAAGGAAACTTTAAGAGATTCTTTAAATATATAAAGTGCAAAAGAGAGGTAAAAGTGAACATGGACCACTGGAAAATGATGCTGGAGAGACGGTAGTGGGAAACAAAGAAATGGCTGAGGAACGTTGTATCAGTCTTCACGGTGGAAGACACGAGTAATTTCTCGAGAATTGACGAGAGTGAGAGGGCAGTCCTGAATAGAATGGTCATCACCAAGAAGAGCATGTTAGAAAAGGGAATGGCCTGAATGTGGATAGCTCACCTGGACCAGATGGACTACACCCCAGCCTTGTAAGGGAGATAGCTGAAGAGTTAGTGCAAGCGTAAGTGGTAATCTTTCAGGAATGACTAAAATCAGGAAACGGCAAAGTGGCTGCATAATTGCTAACATGACACCCCGTTTAATAAGGGAGTTAGGTAGAAGATGGAAAACTGCAGACTGATTTGCCTAACCTTGGTTGTGGGTAACATCCTGGAATCCATCGTGAAGGATGGGATTTCTGATACTTGGAGGTGTTTGGTAAAATAGGACAGAGTCAGCATGGTTTCATCAAGGGGAGATCTGGCCTGACAAACCGGCTAGAAAATAGTGAGGGAGTAATGAGCAGATTAGATCAAGGAGAACCAATAAATGTTATCCATCTGCACTCAAGAATCCTTTGACAAAGTGCCATCCATGAGGCTATTGAGAAAAGTATGGGCCCATGGTATTAGAGGCAAGGTGCAAGCATGGATAGAAGTTTGGCTGCCTGAGAAAAAGCGTAGAGTGGGGATAAAAGTGTTCTTCTCAGATGGCAACTAGTCACAAGTGGTGTTCCACAAAACTCAGTGTTGGGACCACAATTTTTCACTTTGTGCTTTCATTATCTTTATGAACGAATTGAGGGCATTCTGGCTGAGCTTTCAGACAGTGCAAAGATAGACAGAGGGACAGGTAGCATTGAAGAGGTGGTTCGGCTGCAGGAGGATGCTCTCGTGCATCTCAACTTCCCACACCTCCGCCCTTGCACTCCACACTTCCAACGACATCAAGTTAGAACCTCTCTGGTGCTCGCCTTCAGTCCCACCAAACTCAGGATACAATGCATCATTCTCCGCCATTTCTGCCACCAACAGTCAGACCGCAATACCAGAGATATACTTCGGTCCCCACCCCTATCATCAAACTGCTGAGACCATTCCCTCACAACTCCCTAGTTAGGTCCAAACGCCCCCACCAAGCCACCTTCCACTCCCAACACCATCCCTTGACACTGCAAGAGATATGAAACCTGTGCCAACACCTCCCTCCTCACCTCCAGCCAAGGCCCCAAAGGATCCTACCACATCAGGCAGAGAACATCCTGAGCATCCAAACACCTTGTCTAGTCAGTCCATTGCTCCTGTCTCCTATACATTGGCGAAACAGGATGTCAACTTACAGAACGGTTCCGGGAACACTCTTGGACACAGAAACCCAACAACCCCACTTCCCTGTGGCCGAATACTTCAACTCCCTCTCCCACTCCGCCAAAGCCCTGCAAGCTTTTGGCCTCCTCCACTGCCAAATTCTAGCCACCTGGCCTCTGGAGGAAGAACGCATCATCTTCTGCCTTGGGACCCTCCAAACACATAGTATCAAGGACAATTTCACCAGTTTCCTTATCTCTCCTCCCTCCACCTTATCCCAGATCTGACCTCCAACTCAGCACCGCCATCTTGAACTGTCCTACCTGTCCATCTACCTTCCCAAGTATCAAATCCACCTTCCACTCTGACCTATCACTATCATCACCCACCTTCATCTTGCTGTCGCCTTCCAAGCTACCTTCCTCCCAGCGCCATCTACCCCCATTTATCTCTCTGTCCCCTTCCACCCACCCCAAATTCCTGATGAAGGCTTTTTGTCTGAAACGTCGAATCTCCTGCTCCTCGGATGCTGCCTGACAGACTGTCCTTTTCTATGACCACACTTTTTGACTCTGATCTCCAGCATCTGCGGTACTCAATTTCACCTGCTGAAGGACTTTCACAGGTTTGGAGAGTGAGCAAAAAAGTTGTAGATCGAGTACAATGTGGGAAAGTGTAGGAAGGCATTTTGCCAGGATGAATAGAGGCATGGACTATTTTCGAAATAGCGAGCAAATTCAGAAGTCTGAAGGGCAAAAAGCCGAGGGAGTTTAGTCCAGGAGTCTTGAAATGTAAACTTGCAGTTTGTCAATAGTTAGGCAGGCAAAGACAATGATGGTATTTATTTCAAGAAGGCTTAAATATAAAAGCAGGGATGTACTTCTAAGGCTCTACAAGGCTTTGGTCATGCCACAGTTGGATTATTGTGCGCAATTTTGCGTCCCATATCTCAGGAAGGATGCACTGGTCTTGGAGCGTTTTCCAAAGAGATTCACGAGAATGGTGCCAGAAAATACAAGCTTAACATATAAAAAATATTTGACGGCTCTGGGTCTGTATTTGGTAGAATTCAGAAGGATGTTAGGAGGTGTCATTGAAACTTACAGAATACTAAATGACCTGGGAGAGAGGGGATTTTGGGAAGATGTATCCAATGTAGGAGAGACTAGTACCCGAGGGGACAGTGGAAAGAGAAGATCTTTTCGAACAAAGATAAGGAGAAACCTCTTCAGCCAGACAGCGGTGAATCTATGGAATTCACTGCTACAGAGGGCTGTCGAGTCCAGGTCAGTGAGTATATTTAGGAGTGAGACAGATAGGTTCTTGACTGTAAAGGGGATCAGGGGTTGCAGGTAGAAAGTGTGAGAATGGGGTTGAGAAGCTTAACAGCCATCATGGAATGGCAGACCAGGCTCAATGGGCCTTATGGTCAAATTTCTGCTCCAATGTCTTCTGGTTGTGTGGTTAATATTGGCTCTCCTCATTCCTCATTGGAGATGTACCCTTGAATTTGATCTTCATATGATTTATGAAGAATAAAATTCGAATTCTGATGGCTGGGAAATATCATGATCCCTCCCTCCACTCTCAGCAGCCATGCCCCGATATCATAATCACACTGCAATTGAAATCCAGTGAAATTTACTTCAATACAGTTGATTGACATCGATAGCATTAACAGTAGGACCGTTACCTGCCCTCGCTGATCCTTGAATAACCATCTGAATTGTGTGTCACATCATATTCTCTGTTAACATATCCATGCCAAGTGTCTGTTATCACTCATGTTGTAATAAGCAATTTTCTGTCAGATTATGGACTAGAAAGGTTCTCTACATATTTTACTGACATTATAATCACTGATCAGTAGTTACAGACAGTATATTTCGATTTATAAGCCGAGAAACCTGTTTAGGTTCTGACAATCCTTTGACATTACTGTCATATCTAAGGCAGATTGAATGATTACATTCAATCAATCTACCATCTCAAATATTTCTTCCTGTTCACCCCCCACACATATCCCATGCCAAATGTGTAAACGTTAAAAGTTCTTTTGAATTTTAATAAAATCATTAATGAATTCAAAGGGGTTAACTGGAGCTATTTGTTCAGTGACTGTCATTAATATCAATCTCAGTGGATCCTAATTATGGCAGTGGAGAGGAGAGTTTCCATGGTTGAAATATAAAAGGGCTCTGTTCAATGTGCTATCACATAGTGTGAGTAGGAGCATCACTGAAAGCTCTAACAGGGATCAGCAGCACGAGAGAGAGAGCGGGAGGAGAGATCAAAATCTGCGAACATTAGACAGGAACGTTACAATAATGATTCATAATCTGAGGACCATGGATTGGAATGTTCCAACAATGGGTCAGAATCTGAGAATATTAGACTGGAATATTCCAACAATGGACAGAAGTTTATCCTCGCGTCTTTACTGGCTTTCTTGGCCTTGGATATCATTAGCATCACGGATCCAGGTTATCTTTTGGATTATTCAAGGTAGTTACTATCCCATCCTTGTGATAGTTGTTGTTCCTGGTAAGTAATTATATTTGTCTACTAAACTGGGTTGAACTCAATTTCTGCTCATGATATACAAATTTTGGAAAGTTCAAGTCAATGTCTTCAGTTCCAAACAAAAAATCCTTTCCTTATAAATTATAACTATCAAACTGCTATTTATAATTTACTCACTGATACGCGAGAAGGACACAGAATGTTCTCAAACTCCATAATCCATTTTGTCCTTCACGGATTTACATCTCCATGTCCTCCCCACTCACCAATCCTGTCCAAAACCATCATTATGATATCTCAGTCTCGTCTGCAGGCTCAGTGCAACTTCTGAATATACCATGATTTTTGCCTTTGTTCAATCTGGATGCAACAGTTTCAAGTGCCTTCTAATCACATGTCCATCACTAAATAATTGCTCTTGAGGATGTTTGACGTGTTCCCTGCACGTACAGGAAGACAGTTTATGGGAGTCAAGTCATTGACTCATATTCTAGAGCCACAGAATAATAGTCTGTTGATATCTCATGGAGGAAAGTGGTGGAATTTAAAAGCAACCATTATCTTTTGTTATGAAAACCCATCTGCTTGCCTGAAGTCCGTTAGGTAGGTCAATGTGTCAACCTTCCCTAATCAGGTTTCCGTGTGACTTCAGTGATGAACATGTGGATGTACTGCAGCTTTAAACTACCTGACAGCACCAAGTCTTCTGAAAATTAGATATAATTTAACATTTGGTCGAACAACTCGATTAGCTCATTGTCTTGAGACAGGCACAAATTCAGCCAAACAGTTTAAATTATACCCCAAATGAACCACTTCCAATCAAGTTTGAAAGTAACAGATTGATAATCTTAAATGCCAATGACACAATCCAATAGTTTGGAGGTACAAGACCGTGGAAAATTGAACAGTTGAGTGCAGAGCTGCCAAGCTACCAGCATGCAAATACTGCCTGAAAAATAGCTCCCTTAAAAGAATATTCATTGATTAGTAACTTGTGAAACAAAATCCCCCAGAAGAAAAGACGATGGAGAAGAACCGAAAGCTTCCTGGTTTTGAGATAAGCTTACATTAACTACAGTGTGGAAACAGGCCCATAAGTCCACACCGAACCGTATACTACCCAGACTCCTACAATTACCCCTTCACCTAACACTACCGGCAATTTAGCATGGCAAATTCACCTAACCTGCACAGTTTTGTATTGTGGGAGGAAACCCAAGCAGACACGGGGAGAATGTGCACACTCCACACGGACAGTAGCCTGAGGCAGGAATTGAACCCGGGTCGCTGGCACTGTAAGGAAGCAGTGCTTATCACTGTGCCACCGTGCCACTCACAGTGCTGTATTTTGTAAATCTTAATTCGGAGTCTTATCTGACTCGTGTTGTGGAGGGGGAAGGTCAAAGATAGGTTAGAGGAAGAAGTTGTAAACATTCGTTCGATTATTATTCTCTGTAAGAAATAAAGTTGTTATTTTTTACTTTAAATAGTTCTTATACTCTCGAATTATCGCACATTACTGCATTGGATAAATCTTTTCTGTGTTTCTGGTGTTAATTAAGCAGGAGAATTTATCCTGAATTGCAACACTACAAACCCGAAGCAATGTGTTTTACTCTTTGCTGTCCTGTGGAACAACTGAACCAGCCACTCAGTTTAAGATTGGTGTAACATGCTGCCTGACCAGGCCTGCATGCATCCTGTGAGAGAAGACCAAAGTAGAGATAGCTCCCTTCCTCTACCTGTTTCCCATATTAGTACAGCTCACTTCTATTCAGGTCGGAGATCATTACATCTTTTAGGTGTATTCGATCTCATTGAAATGCTCCCCGAGTGTGATGCACATCCCCATAGGCAACTCTGGTGCTGGCTTTATTGATGCTGACGTAAAGATATAAGGAACTTATAAATTCCATGTCAGTCGTAGTGCATAGAGAAATAATGGCGTTTCATAACTCAGAAAGGAAACGGCGATGTCTAAGTGAGAGAAAAGGATTATTGTGATCATCCCTGAGTGTGTTGAGGCAGTATTTGGGGTACTGTGGATAGACTTTCTCTCAAGTCTCACCAGACTAATCCCTGGGATGATGGCAACATGAACAGTGAGTGAAGCTCAGTGAGAGAATAAGGTGATTGCATTGAACATTCAGGGGGATGCACAATCACTTATGATGTTCTGAACAGACACTGTTCCGGTGATAAATTCCATGGATTTTTTTTCACTCGGGTTACATGATTCTCGATAGTTTAAGAGCTTCTGAGAACGTTCCACCCAACCACCCCCACTCCCTATTTCGATTCAGAAACAGAGAGAGAGAGGTTCAGGCTTTTGAAAAAAAAACTCTCCCAACGTTAATACAGTTCACTTGGTGCGTGATCCTGCAATGAACGTCATGCCATCCATAATCCCGACAGCAGCAACAGTACCTTCATTATAAAAGAATTAACTCTTCCCAGCAGCTTCTGACCGACATAGAACACATGGGAGTGTTTTCTCGGATATAGAAGATGCCTCCTTAAGACTTTACACAAAACATTTAGTTTCCCTTATCACTGCCAGCAAACCATGTTAAGGTAGCACACGTTCTACAAACAATGGAACCATGATTGACACCATGGAGCCCCGTATCAATGCAGTCTCGGCTTCATTGGTTTGTAATGTTAGAGTATCGATGACGCCCTCCTGTTTCTGTATAACTATCTCGTGGGGCTGATTAGCCTCCTCCTGGTCTCATGGAATGTCCCCATTTTATAATTTGATGACATGCTTACACGTGTCTGTGTAATTTGTCAATATTGGTAGGTGTCTTCAAGGTATGTGTGTTCATATCAATGCATCTTTTTCTTCAAATATTTTCTCTAGCTTTAGTCTCCCTGACAAGAGATAATATGCATCCAGCTGATGCACTTTTCTGAAAGTCATGGTGGTTCAATACTATTTCTAGGCTAAGATCGGAACTGATTATCCCCCATAACCAAAGGCCGGCATCCCAGGAATGAGAAAAGGAAAACGTCTTTGAAAGTTTCAAAAATAATTGTATTCTTTTATTTTAGTGTTAGGGGATGAAAACTGCACACAGTGCATCAGATGTGGTCTCAGCAATGCCCTGTGGAGATGCAGTAAAACATTCCTGCAATTAAAACTTAACCTTTTGTCAAAAACAGCATCATTCCACTTATCTTCCAAATCACTTGCTGCATCTGCAGACTGGCTTCACATGATTCATTTTCCAGGAACATGGAAACCGCCTGTATCACAGAGTTCTGCAATCTCTTTCCATTGAAATTGATTACCATTATTTTATCCTTCATGCCAAAACAGACAATGTACCTTGTGTTATTTCTACTGAAGGTTTGCACACTAACCTTCCCTGTCTATAATCATAATGCAGACTCAGTTTCTCAATTTGACGACACAATGAATCTTGGTGTACGTGCTAATTGAGCTCCAAGCCATTCCCTCCCTTTCCTCCAGATCATTGAGATAGATTGTTGATCATTGATGACCCCACTGTGATCTCTGAGGCACTCCATCAGTTAGAGCTTTGCAGCTTGAAAGTAAACATTTCTCTCGACTCTCTATTTCCTGCTAGCGACATATTCCCTGTTCCTGTGCAGCCGCTCAGGCGGTTTGAATGGCCTCGTCCTGGTCTGTGTCATGTACTCAACGATCTGAATTACTTAATTCTATATTCCTGTGTAATTTCTTAGAGGGGCAGAATGGTCTCCTTCTGTCTCATTGTAACGATCCTGTCTGACGGATTGGGGTGGTCCCCTCCCCTGTAACAGCATCGAGGGGTGGATTGAGGGAACAACACATGTGGTAGGGGCAGCAGTATATCTCTGTAACGGCACCGTGAGACGGATTGAGGGAACAACACATTGGGTAGAGACAGCAGTATATATCTGTAACAGCTTCGAGGGTGGATTGAGATAACAACACATTCAGAATGCTCATGGCTGGTCCAATTGTCTCTGATCATCCCTCTCCTGTCTGTTCCCGATAAACATTGACTCTCCTGTCCAGCAAAGAAAAGTTGAGCTCAGTCTAGAATATCCTCAATATTCCCTTTCCCTGGGGATGGAAAGGGTTATCTTTGTTTCATTGTCGGAGCTATTACATTAAAACTGTGCTAACCTCACATCAAATCACCACCTCTTTTCATACTTAAGGATATAATAATTATGAATAACCATGAACCATTCTGCCCTCCAAAACCTGTCCCACATTCCCACTGACTCTTTCCAGTCAAATATGTATCAAACTCAGCATCTGTTGCAATCTCAGAAAATGAATACTTGACAGCATAACACCACATGAGCATGAGAAAAGGAGCAGAATGAGACCATTCGGCCCATCAGGTCCGATATGCCATTCAACAATTTATTGTATGTACCCCAAACTCAATCTCCTGCCTTCTCCCTAGAATTCCTGATCCCTTTATAAACCAAAAACGTGTCGATTTGTGTCTTAATGACACCAGTGTTTGTGTCTCTGTGTGAATGTGTGTGTATATGTGTGTGTGTGTGTGTGTGTGCGTGTGTCCGTATGTGTGTGTCAATGTGCTTGTTTTCTGTGTATTTTTGTGTCTACATCTGTGTACCTATGTATCAGCCTCTGTGTTTCTATCTGTGTTTGTGTCTACTTGTGCGCAATTGTACATATCTCTGTGTGTTGCCATCTGTGTGTATGCCCATCTCCTTATATTTGTTGTGCATGTTAGTATGTTGGGGTGTTTACCAATATGTCTGTGCATTTCAGTGTCTGCATCTCTGTGCAGTGAGGTATCGGTTTTTGTTTGGGAGTGAATGGACTGACGTTGGAACTGACAGTGGGTTTAAAGTGAGAACTGAATGTTGCTCTTTACTCAGTTGATGGGAAGTGGATGTTTCAGAAGCTCCACATAAGCCATCTTGTTTCTGTCCGGCTCATGCCAGGTTTCTCCCCACATGGCGGGAGAAGAGGGTGTGAGGGAACAGACATCAGGCACAGCACCACCCGGCTTGGCCCTTTCTGTCCCATTCCAAACAGTTTCTCCTGGAACAGGAGAAAGGGAGAGAGGGAGGGAGAGTGGAAATGGGTGACCCTGCTTTAGTGCTGGTGGGTGTGGGGCTGGGGGGGAATGGTGAGGTGTCCGGAATGAGTCAGTCGACAGTTGTAAATCAATTTAGTATTATTAGTGTGGGGGGTATTGTGTAGGTGACAGAGAAAGTGAGGAAGACAGTTGCTGAATTCAATAGTGAGTTTCGAAATGGCTGAGCCTTATTTGGAAATAGAGTGTGAGCCTTGTTCGGGGGTCAGTGCTATAACAGGTATACAGGGAGTGTGAAGGAGCAGATAGAATATGGTGACCCTTATCCTGACAGAGCGGAGAAGGTTATTGACGCTTGGCCTGTATCACAGCGTCAAGGTGACCCTTCCGGAATGTCTTGTCCAAATCTATCACCAATAACGCCACAGACCATGTCCCTCAGATTCAGTTTAAGGGGAGCTTACAAATAACAAGGAGAAGCAAATATTGGTGTATTATATATCGAAACTAAAACTGTTGCAGAAATTCTGAGCGCTATATGCGCTGAAACTTAGACTCGATCCTGCATTCTTATTGGATGGTCTCAAGTTGCATCTCAACTGCGTTAACGAAGTGACTGTGAAAAATAAATTCCCTAAATGTATTTCAGGTGTGTTGAAGAGTATGTATTGAACCAAACTAGAGATCAAGTTTTTTTCGGATTTGGTGTTGTGTGGTCAGGAGGACTAATCAATGTCCTTGCTCTGAAGCAGCTTTGAAGGAATAGTGACATTAATATGTTGTATTTTACACGGCGTCTGCATACAATATAGAATGTTTGCACATTTTGTACATGGAGCAGAGAGGGTCAAGTTTGTTCCAGTAAATTGGGAAAATACAAAATAACATTCAGTGGGAGGTAAGCAATGGTTGTTATAATCATAGAGTCCTATAGGCCCTTCGGCTCAAACTGATCCATTCCGATCAAAATGTCAATTCACACATGCCCCACGTCCCAATCATTGCCCCGTATCGTTCTAATCCTTTCCTATCCTGTATTTGTCAAAATGCATTTTAAATGTTGTGAATGTACCCACCTTAACTACTTCTGCTGGTAGCTCATTCCATATGCGTATCACCCTGTGTGTAAAAACGTTGCTTCTCAGGTTCCCTTTTATTCTTACTCCTCTGATCTTAAACTGATTCCCTCTAGTCCGTGATTGTCCAATCCCGGGAAGTAAACGCTGAGTGCATTCACTCTATCAATGCCTATTATGATCTTATACCCTTCAATAAGATTCTCTCCCCGGTCACATGCACACAAAAGAAAAAAGTCCGAGCTTTTCCAACCTCTCCCTATAACTCAGAGCTTTGAGTACTTGGCAACATCCTTGTAAATTACTTCTGCACTCATTCCAGTATAATAACATCATTCCTGTAGCAAAGTTTCCAAAACTGAACATAACGCTACAAGTATGGCCTCATCAGTGCCCCGTATTCTGCAGCATAGCTCCCCAAATTCGCTACCTAGTGCCCTGACTGATGAATGCCAGTGTGCCAAAAGTTTTCTTCATTGCCCTGTCTACCTCTGAATCAACTTTCAGAGAACTATGTACCTGAATTCCAAGGTCCCTCTGTTCCACTACATTCCTTAAGACCCAGCCATTCACCATAAAACTCCGATATTGATTTGAGTTTCTAAAACGCAAGAACTTACACTGATCTGCATTAAAATCCATTTACCATTTCTCAGCCCACTTCCCAAGCTGATCAAGGTACTGCTGTAAGTTCTGAAATTTCTGATAACCTTTGTCATTCTCCATGTAACCGCCTATTTTATTGTCATCTTCAAACTTACAAATCATGCACGTACATTCTCATCTAAATTATAGATATATGTAATATATAGTGGTGCCAGCATCGCCCCGATGCATTCTATTAGTCCCAGCCCTCCAGTCTGACAAGCATCCTTCCACTATTACTCTTTGCTTCCTACCATCAAGCCAATTTTGTATCCAATTTGGCAGGTCATCCTCAATTTTCATGCGATCTAACCTTCCAGAGCAGCGCACCATGTGGAAGCTTATTGAAGGCCTTACTTGAATCCATGTAGACTACGCATACAACCCTGACCTCCTCAACGTTGCTGGTCACTTCGTCATAGAATTCGAACAGATTGGTGAGCTATGGTGTCCGATGCACAAAGCCGTGTTGACTTTGATGATAGACTTTTGCCCGAAACGTTGATTTTCCTGTTCCTCGGATGCTGCTTGCTCTGCTGTGCTTTTCTAGCAACACTCTAATCTTGCTCAGAATCACACCCTGTCTTTTCTAATGCACGTATATCTTATCTCTCAGGACCTTTTCACGTAAGTTACCCGCTACAGATTTTAGGTTTAGTGGTCCATAGTTCCCAAGTTTTTCTTTTTAACCCTTCTTGAGTAAGGGCACAGCATTCGCAACCCTCCAGTCCCCCGGGACCTCACCTGTTGGCCAGCGATGATGCAAAAATATCAGCCAGGGATACCGCAATTCCTTCTCTGTCCTCCTGCAGTGTTCCTGAATATATCTGGTCAGGACCAGGAGATTTATAGAAATAATGCAAAGTCTGAAAAATACGTCTATTTATTTCAGGTATAAACACCAAAGAAAGGGAAAATGACACAATGATGTTTAACATAACAAATTAGAAAACATATTAATCATAGGAAGTGGTTTCGGAAGAATTTCAGTCATTGTGGAAACTTGAGAATTCTCACAAATTCACGATCGAGAAACAAGAGCCATGAAATTGATAAGGAAATCAAAAACAGATCATGAATGCTAACAAACACGAACAAAAACACTGCATAAATCTACAATCTGTATTTCAAAGGAAACAAAGTAAAAGCAAGGTCAAATATGGAAATTGGTAATCGGGAGAGGAGAGTTTATTGTGAAAAACAGGGAAATGGCCAAGAAAATAACCAGTTACTTTGCATCTGTCTTCATGGAGGAAGATCCACAAAATCACGCAGTAATACCAAGTGATCATGTTGGGCTTCTGCAACTGAAGACATAAAGTCAACTTATATCAGTAACAAGGTGGTATTTGAGAATGTAACTGGATTGAGCATTGCTAAGTTTGACGCACCTAATGTACTTCATATTAAAATGTCAGACATAAATCGGCAATAGAAATAATAATTAGACAGTCAATGACTGTGTTTCATTTTCCTGTGCATTCTGCAGAGCCTGGAAGCCATTGTGGATAAATGGAAGTTAGCAAACGTGGTCCAAGCACTATAGATGGATGGAAGGGATCCAAGCATCTATAAAGGGAAGAAGACATAGTTTGGAGAACTGCCGAACAATTAACTTGACATCTGCAAGTTGGAAACTGTTGGAATCTATTATACAGCGTGTAATACTGGATTTTTAGGAATTAACAGCAACAATGGAGAAAATCCTTCTGTATTTCTGACAGATGTCTAAATCGATGTGCTATTAGTTTTTAGATCCCATCAACCACCCTCTGTGAAAAGGAACAGGAAATGACTTCGCCACAGGAAATAGCATCACCAACACAAAGAAATCCAAACATATAAATGGAAAGCAGGAATTTTAAGCATTGTTTCGCATGAGGTCCCCTGAAGATGTTACCTCGTAAGATAACGAAATATCTGGAAATGTTGCGAGCAAACCTACATCCATTGTGTAAAGTGTTGGTGACCCAATCTGAGAAAGGATATACTGACCACAAAAAAGTGCAATGGACATTGTCCAGATTAATCCCTCAGATGGCGAGATTGCCTGTTGAGGAAACTCGGCCTGTGTTCGTTAGAGTTTGAAAGAATGATAGGAGGGTCACAATGAAACTTGGAAACTTCACAAAACATATGCCAAGTTGGAAATAAACAGTACGTTTCCCTGGTTGTCAGTTCCACATTAAAGGCAAATAATTGCAGTTTAAGGGACAGACCATTTAAGACCACAATAATGAGGAAATTCTTCACTTGGTGAGAACTGTCTAAAATAGTGGCATAGAAACCTGCTGGTAGGGCAAGATCAGGGAGAATTCCCAGATATTCTGCAAGTGTGTCAAGCGGAAAAGAATAACAAAGGAACAGGTCGGAAGCATTCGTGACTTGCCAAGGTGCTTCCAATTCACCTTACTGTTAGGAGACAGAGGGTAGTGGTTGAAGGCTGTCAGTGTGAATGAGATCGGTGTCCAATGGTGTATCACAGGAATCAGTACTGTGTTCCTTATTATTTGTGATTCGGAGGTGTTGGTGTTGGACTGGGGCGTACAAACTTAAGAATCACATAACACCAGGTGATAGTCCAGCAGGTTTATTCAGAGGCACGAGATTTTAAAGCGCACAACCACTTGATGAAGAAGCAGCTCTTCGAAGCTATTGCCTCCGAATATACCTGTTGGACTATAACCTGGTGTTGTGTCATCTTTAACCTGATTATTTGTGGTATTCATAAATTATGCAGCTGTGAATATAGACGGGGGTGGCGGGAGTGTGACAACTAAGTTTGTGTTTGATACAAAGATTGGCCGGGTGGTTGGCAGTGAGGAGGAAGATCTTATGTTACAGGGAGATACAGATGGAATGGTCAGATTGGTGGATCAATGGCAGATGGAATGTAACCCTGATGAATATGAAACGATGCACTTTGGAAGAAGGAACTGGACAGGGGAGAACTCAGTGAATGGCAGCACACGAGGAAGCTCAGAGGGTGCTTCTCCACAAATCCCTGAATGTGACTAAACTGGTTAATGCACAATTTGAGAAAGCATAGGGGACCGTAGACATAACCTTTATTCATCAAGGCATAGATTATAAGAGCTATGCGGAAGTTTGCTTTAGCCAAGATGGAATACTGATTGTAGTGCGAGGAACCATATTCCAAGAAGAATGTGATTGTCGTGCAGAGGGCTGAGAGGACATTGACCAGGATGTTCGCTGGGATGGAGCATATTAGCTATGGACTTAGGCTGGATAAGCTCGGGCTGTTTAATTTGGAGGAGAGAAGGCTGAGTGGGCCGAGATTCAGAAGGATAGTATTACGAGGGACCTGGACAGGATGGATAGATAGCAGCTGTTCCTTTTAGTCAAATGGCCAAGAACAATGGAGCACATTTTAAAGTGAAGGATTTGAGATGTGGAGAGGAATTGAGGATTGTTTTTCACTCATAGGGTGCTAGGGTCAGGAATGCACTTCCTGAGAGAAGAATTGTCATGGTAACTTCACAACCATTAGAAAATACACGGTTGTGTATAAGATTCACGGCTACGGTTTTGTGTCGGAAAGTGGGGCTAATGTCGACGGTGCTGTATTGTTGATGGGACAAAGTCTGTGCTTCTGTGTTTGTATGGCTGTGGAAGATCAATCATTGAGTAGCTTAAGGTAGGAATTGATGGGTTCCTGAAGAGTATATTAACAGGGGTTTTAAGATTGAGCTTGTAATATCTTCTGAAAATATGTCAATGGCAAAATTACGGGAAAAAAGGTGCAACTTTCTTACAGTCTGATACCAGAGAATTGAGGAAAGGGAAAAGGCAGAACTGTGGACCAAATACTTCAGTTATGTCTTCACATAAGAAAACGAAACAAAAAAGAAAACTTCCCAACAAAACTAGTGAACATTAGTCTGTTTAGAAAAAGGGAATAGAATGAAATTAGCACCTGAACAGTTTTAGAGGAAGTATTGGAACTGAAAGTAATGAGCACAGACAAAGTCAACAGTGATTGATCAAACAGGAATCATATTTGAGAAAGTGCCTTTAGCATAATTATGGAGATGCAATCAATGAAATATGCGCATTTTCAGAAAGATTTTTGATAAAGCCTATTATGCAAATTCAAATCCTATGGGTCTGGGACTAATATGGTTTTAGAATGGGAGAGCTGTCAGGAAGCAGTGAGTAGAAATAAAAGAATGCATTTTTTGAATGGAAGGCTTGGATGATATAGCAAGGGTTGGGGTTTGGGCCCCAGCTATTCCCAATACACATCATATGTATGATTGAGTGGACCAAGTAAAATACTTTCAAGTTTGCAGATGGCACTAAACAATATCAGATTGTGAGTGGGTGAGCAGGATGTCAAAAAGCTCCAAGGTGATTGAGGCAAGTGGAGTGTCTGGGCAAATACGTGGCACGTGAGGAGCAATGGGGAGAGGAGTAGGGGGATATGTGATATTGTGACCTTTGATGGGAAAAACAGAACTGGAGCCTATCATTTGAAAAGGGTTTCGTTGAAAAATGTCAATCTATAAAGGAACTTAAGCTGCATTTTTGTTTCTTCTGTGCAACCCCCCGAGGTCAGTGTAGGACAATGAGATCTGAATCATGAATTCAGGACTGGGAATGGCTTTGGCACGCTGACCAGTGTACACAGACCCAACAAGTGGGGAGCTGTAACATTGAAAAGGATCTGGATCTCCCTGTACACCAGTCACTGAAAGCAATATTGCAGGAGCAGAAAGCAGAAAGGCAGATAAATCGTGTATTCACCTTCATTTCAGGGGGATTTGAATACAAGAGTAAGGGTGTTTTACTGCAGCTGTACAAGGCGTTGGTGAGACCTCATCTCGAACACTGTGCAGTATTACGTATAGTTTTGGTCTCCTTACCTAATAAAGGACAAACCTGACATGGAGGGAGAGTAGCGAAGATGACCAGACTGATCGCTGTTGTGGGAGCAGAATCTGGGGTGGCTGGGCCTGATTTCCATGGGCTTTAGGAAAACGAGTGGAGATATCAGTAAAATATATATACCTCTGTCAGTGCAAGACAGATTGGAAGCAGGGGTGACAATTCCTCTGGCTGGGACATCAAAACAAGGGGTCTCAGTATTAGGTACAGACAGACCACTCTGCATTGAGATGAGAATAAATGTCTGCACTCAGAGAGTGGTGAACCTGGGGAATTATCTCCCAGATCAGACTGTGGAAACCAAGGCACTGAATATAAAAATGGATTTCTGGAAACTAAAGGGATAGGGAGAGAGCAGGGTATGGTATGAAGATAGAGGATCAGATATCATTACAGGTTGTTCTTCAATAACGTGGACGCTGTGTTCCTGTGCATCACTGTGTTGCAGAAAATCATGCAATATTAATAATGTGGTCTATGGGGAAAAGAGAATAATGGGCGAACTGCAAAATATCAGTAAAAAACCAAAATTCGTCTAACACACACACTAGCACAGTTTAATTAAACAATTAATCATATATTGTAATGAAGTAGTGCTGTAAACGCAACACTTTCACAGTAGAGTCACTGGCTACATCCCTGCACCTTTCACCAAATTCTTCACCTGAAAGCGCGTAGGGCTGACTGACCACGTGATGCCAACATGGAATTCTATTTCTCCTCAAGATTCTCCCCCAGTTTGAAATAAAGTTCCTTCTAATTGGAGAGAACACTTCTCCATTTCAGGCTCAGGTTCAAGGCTTTGCAGAGCGGATTGCATTCCTGTTTTAGCTGAACACTCAGAGGGTGCATTTTGATTACAGAGGATCCTGAAGCTGGGTTTTGTTGTTCAGCTGGTGCCTGGCAACGAATCGCGCCACAGTGAGCGGAAGCTCACTTTATAGAGAAAAGGTGCACAATTCACGAATCGCATTGCATTCAAATCACGTTTAATAAACCTGCGTTATCAGAAAACTGCCTGTATATTGAATCAAGGAGCAAGATTGATGGACTGAAGGGACTTCAACAGTTCTTATTTTATATTTGACAATGTTTAAACATATTAATGGATATGAACACTGTGTCGGGAAAATTGCATTGAGGTGATTTTCTCAATGAACCAGAATGGGGAAGGCTAAATGTGTTGAATGGCCTACTCCTTTCCCGATGTTTCCGTGCAGCCTGTGGGAAAGCTCTGTAAATGTTGTCACAAGCTCTCAGATGTTAGGAAGGAGGACTCTGCAGGGTCAACAGGACTGTGTTCCCATTCCCTTTTCTGATATCGAGGCTGGTGCCGGGTATTCTGTCTGGTTTTATCCTTTAAGACCTTGGACCAGTTTGTTACAATTGAGTGTATTGTTTGGCCGTTTCAGGGACAATTGAAGACTTTATCACATGGCTCTATGTCTGGAGTTATTTTTAGGCCAGACCAGCAAAGCACGGGAGATTCACTTCCTGAAAGTACGTTGGGGAAGGAGATCGATGTTTACAATCAACATTGGATCCAAGGTCACTGTTGCCATCACCAGATTCTAGATCATGATATTTTATTATTTTTTTTTAAATCCACCAGCTGCCCAGAGCATTATCCTGTATTGGATTAGCAATCCAGTGACATTTCCACAACAGCACCATGTCCACATAGGAACCTATCGGAAATCACACTGAGCGGGTTATTTCTGTACTGCTTGACAGCTCTGTCAAAATGAACTCCCACCAATGTGATAATCGTGAAGGCACTAAGGGAGTGTTTTATGGTCATAATGTAATTATTAATCTATTAGGGGACGGGACATAGTGTGAATAATTTTCCACATTGCCAGGGAGTTGTCAGAGTTGGAGCTGGAATGGAAAAGCTTCCCCTGGGACACGGCCTGTTGTGCAGCACAAGTCTTCAGTACCATTGCGGGAATGGTGTCAGGGCCCATTGACTTTGTTGTATCTACGTGTCCAACTGTTTCTTCATGTCAAGTGCAGCGAGTCGAATTCGTTGAAGACGGGCATCTGTGATTCTGTGACATCATGATGAGGGTGACGTGGATCATCGATTCAACACCTCTGGCTGAGGATGGTGCAGATAATACATCCTTGTCATTTTCACTGATGTACAGGGCTGTTCCATTATTTAGGATGGGGATATTTCTGGTGTCCTCTCCTCCAGTAAGTTGTTTAATAGTACATTGACACTTATGTCTGGATGTGGCAGGACTGCAGAGCTTAGATCTGATCTGTTGGTCTTGGGATCATTTCGTCCTCTCTGTCAGATGTTAGTTCTGCTGTTTGGAATGAAACCATTCAAGTGCGGTATCTTTAATGGTTTGTCATCAGCTTAAAGTACGCATGGTCCTGACCTTGACATGTTCACCCACACACACCACTGAACCATCACTCGACTTGGTGGTAATTGTCGACTGATGGAATATCCTGGGGAAAATGATACAGATTATGTTTGAATATAATCCTGCTTTTATTGCTGCTGTTGTCAACAGCATCACGTGATAGTCCAGTTTGAGCTGCAATATCTGCAACTCAATTCTAATGACTGTCCCCCAGTTCACATCGAGACCCATTCACCGATCAGCCATGAACTCAGTGACATCACCTGGTTTCTGATGCGGTAATACTTCTATTTTCCTACTCTCAGTCTGCTGAGGGTCTCTCCTTGGTGTCATGCTTCAAATGTGTTACATTACTCAAACCCTTTAACATATTCATCTGAATCTTCTCCTTCATCTTGTGCTGTTGAATTGAATGTGTTTCTCTCTGGTTTACTCCCTGACCATGATGAAGAGCTCTGTGATGTTAGTGATGCCAGCCACATGCAGTTTTAGAGCCAATGAATGTGTGCACTTTGCATTATCGTTCAGTTCCCAAAGGTACGACTCTCCGTGTTGGAAAGGACGTTTGAGAAACTTTCACAAATTGGAGCTTGTTCAGAAATTGCTGAAAAAACAAAGCAGGTCTTCGGGCGTCTTTTGTAGTGAATGTAGAGTTATACTTTTGGGTCCAGTGACACTTTTACGAAGATCTGTTTCTCCAGCAATTTTCTGCGTATTTAGTTCCAGTATCCTTCTCTATTTCTTTAATTGAAAATTTGTGCTGTGCCTCTTCGTTTCTGGAGAAACCCTGCATGTCTGGCAGCATCTGCAGAGACAGAGAAACAGAGTTAGCCTTACAAGTCCGTGTAACTTGTTCAGAACTGAAAAAGGTTGGAAACTCGGCTTTTTAATCAATTGCCGGAGTTGGCGGATGCATGACTTGGAAAAGAGGGAATGGCATAAGATAAACGGACTATTAGCAGTTGTGAACGAGAAGATGATGCAAAATGGGTTTCAATTAAGATGTGAATGGGGGAAAGGGATTCTCTCTAACTGAGTGTAAGATAAAGAAAACACAACCACATAAGGTCACAGAGAGAACAGGAGAGAAAATATTGACCATGTGGTATTATATAGATCTAGCAAGAGATAGGTTTTCACTCTATAGATCATCACCTCGTTCCCACTAAGGAATTCTGGTGCTTGACCTCTTATTGGCACTAGTAACAGTTTCATGCTGCCTCAGTTTTGTAACATAGAGCAAAACTGACAGTATGAAGTTTGGGCTGTTTTCTTTCCCTGTCATCTTTATAATTCTTTCAAATTTGAAGTGCTTATTGTTAAACATTTTATGTCGAAGTTAGTATCAGATGGATTGTAGGAGGTTGAGGGGTGACATTCTCGAAGTTTATAATGTCATGGGAGGCATGGATAGAGTGAATAGCCAAGGTCTTTTCTGCAGGATCGGGGAGTTCAAACATAGATGCATAGCTTTAAAGCAAAAAAGGGAAAACTTGAAAGGGACAAAGGGGCAACTTTATTTACACAGAGGGTGATGTAAGTATGGAATGAGCTGCCAGAGGAACAGTCGTAGATGCAAGTACAGCTACAATATTTCAAAGACATTTGGATAAACATATGAATGGGAAATGTTTAGAGGCATATCGGCCAAGTGCAAGCAAATGAGACTAGTTTAGTTTAGAAAACCTGGCCAGCATGGACAAGTTGGACCATATGGTCTGTTTATGTACGATATGGCTGTATGAATCTAGAAAGCGAGGAAGATGTATGAAAAGATATCATGTAATAAATTTGCAAGAAATATAAAAGCAAGCGTCACGAGCTTTTCCTTCTGTATAAAACAAAACTTAAAAATGTGTTTGTGAGCTAAGGCAGAAGTGGAGTCAGGAAAGTAAATTGAGGCCATATGGAGGGTGTAACTAGGGAACTGGCCACAGGGAAATGGCAAATAACTTACACCAGTATATTAAATCGTTCCTCAATGGAAAGTACTGTAAGCATGTCAATGGTATAAACAAAATGGTAATACGACGGAATTTCTTGAACTGTCTGTAACAAAAGTAACAAGGTTTTTAACTAACAGGTAAGAATAAGGGTAAGCAGGTCAGCAGGTAATTCATAGTTAATTTTAAAAGAAGTGGTCACAGAGTGACGAGCAGGACTGTGTGAAATATTCCATAACTCTGGATTACAGGAGTGTTCCAGCGAAACTGGAGAACCTCCAGTGTGGCACTTGTCTTCAAGAAAGGAAAGAGACAGAAAGCACGAACCATTTAGCCTAACCAGTATTGCTGGGAATCTGCTCAAGTCTGCTATGAAGGAAGGAATCACAGGTCATTTAGAAAAGCTTAATGCAGAGTTGCATGGTTTTGTGAAAGAAAAACTATTTTTGTTCTGTGAAAATATACACATTTTTTTTCTGGAGATCCCTGAGAATGTCAAGATTAGAGTCATGCTGGAAAAGCACAACAGGACAGGCAGCATCCAAGGAGCAGGAAAATCAATGTTTCGGGCAGGAGCCTTTCATCAGGAACTCCTGAGAATATGACAAGCAGACTTGATAAAGGAAACTGGTCAACATAAGGCTTTCCAGAGATTTTTCACAAGGTATCACAAAATAAACGCGCTGACACAAGACAGAGGCTTCTCGTATGATGGATAATATATTAGCATGGGATAACGGTTAGTTAACAGATAGAAATCGGAGAGTCAGGATTATTGGATCTTCATGATAAAGGTGTATCTTTTGGATTACCAAAAATATCAATCCGATGGCATCAGTTATTTACAATCTATACTGACAGCCTGACGGTGGAAGCTCAGTGCAATATATATCCCAGTTTGAAGATGACACTGAGAACCAAAATGCAGGCTGTTATTTAATGGAGAGGATTCCCAAAAAAGGAGCACCACAATGGGATTGGAGTGTTCCTGTGCATGAAACGTAACGTCAGCATGCTGATGTTCCAAGTAACTAGGTTGGTTCATGAGGCGGATTCCTGGGATTAAAGGGTTGATTTATTGAGTGCATGTAAAATGGTGAGGCGATTATTCATTGTGGTTGAAATGAATGGGGGTGATATTACTGAAATGTACAAGACACACAGGGGGCTTGACAATTAGATGCTGAGAAGATGTTTCCCCTGAGTCTCGAACTCGAGGCGGTGACAGCTTTCAGGATGACCTATGATCCTCCCAGCTCACAGTAAGGTCTGCCAGACCCAGGGACTCACAAATTCCGTGCAGGTGATCAATCCAACAAGCAACAAGACAGAATCCCTTCTGGTACACAGAGTCTATCAGCAAAAACAGCCTCTTCAGAATGCAGAATCCATTCCCAGAAAGAGTCCAGTCCGGTGTACAGAGTGCATTGTCGGAGATAGAGTCGACAAACAAAGACAGAATCCACTCTTGAAGGCAGCAAACGCAGACTCCAAAGCATCCTCACCGTGCAGCAGTGTTCGTTTCAGTGGTGTTCTGTACAATTGCGAATATTACCATTTCTGACCATGCAACAGTATACTTATTGGTTAAGATTAAGGGCAATATAGCAGGGTCGAGACACTGGCGAGTGGTTCCCTTTATTCTTAAGGATAGTAAGTACATTGAGTATTTCTGTAATGAATTCAGATCTTTCTTTACCATTAATTCAGATTTAACCAGTGACCCATCCAATTTTCTGTGGAACATTGCTAAGGCTTATGCCAAAGGAATAATTATTCTTTAGGATTCGGGAAACTGGGGCAGGAACGCTTGCTCCAGGCACGGTTGAAGGCAGCCGGGAGGGCATACTGTGATAGACGCTCGGTGGAGAGACTGCAGAGGATCACAACGCTTCAGTCTGGAGTGAATTCTATGCTCACACAGACAGCCAAGATGGAACTTACTTTAGCAAAACAAAGGCTTTTTGAGCATGGTGATACGCCGGGTAAATATTTAGCTTATCTTGCGAGGGAGAAGAGAGCCCCAAAGCCGCTACCTCAATTAGGAAAGGTACTGGGTCCCTTACCTGCGATCCCATAAAGGTAAAAACAGCATTTTGGAGGTTTTAATCCGAGTTATATTAGACTGAGCATTATGTGGATAAATGGATTAAGATGGAATCTTTCTTCAAGAACTTGGATCTTCCAGTGGTAACTCCCAAATAAGTGTCTTGCCTTAATGCACCATTGTCAGTGCAGAAAGGCGTAAAGCAGCTTCCAGGCGGAAAGGCGCCTGGTCCTGACGGATGTCCAAGTGAATTTTATGAAGAATTTATAAACCTATTGTCACGGCCGATGCTTACCATTTTAGTCTCTCTCACAGTCACGACTGCCTCCCACCATCCTTAAGAGAGGCTCGTATCTCTCTTATTCTTAAGAAAAGGAAGACACCAAAAGATTGTGCTTCTCATATGCCCATCTCACTTCTAAATATTGATTTCAAAATTCTGTCTGAGTCCCTTGCATTAAGCATGGAAACTATTTATCCTTCCATTGTCAAAGAGCACCACACCGGCTTATAAAAGGTTTCAGATATTCCAACAATGTTAGGAGATTGTTCAATAAGATCCAAGCGTGTCAACAGCAAATTATACAGGTATTAATGATCTCTTTAAATGCAGAGAAGTAATTTGCTTGGGTTGAGTGGCCGTATCTCTTCTATATGTTCGAATGGTTTGGTACAGGCAAAGTTTTTATGAAGTGGGTGAGGGTCCTTGAAAGGGATCCTCTGTGTGCGATCCTGTAAAATTAATGTTTCTAAAGGCAGTCGACAAGGTTATCCCCTTTCGCCAGTGTTGTTTATGATGGTGATTGAGCCACTGGCGAAGGCCATCTGCAGAGACCCCAACATATCTGCCCAATAAGTGGGATAGAAGTCACGTAAGATTACATTGTCTGCAGATGATGGTCTTAAATTTTTGTTAAATCCCACAGTGTTGTTGCCTTACCACATACAATGCATCAGCTCGTTTGGTGCCATTTCCGGCTATACCATTGATTTTATAAAGTCGGAGGCCATGTTTATGGTCGAACCCAGGGAAATAACTGATGCTGTGGGAGAATCCTGATTTCATTTTCAATGGTCCCGGGGGTAATGGGCATGTTTCCTATTTAGGTATATTAGAACATAGAACATAGAACATAAAACAATACAGCACATAACAGGCCCTTCAGTGCACAATGTTGTGCCAACCACTGATCCTCATGTATGCACCCTCAAATTTCTGTGACCATATGCATTTCCAGTAGTCTCTTAAATGTCCCCAATGACCTCACTTCCACAACTGCTCTTGGCAACGCATTCCATGCTCTCACAACTCTCTGTGTAAAGAATTCGCCCCTGACATATCCTCTATACCTTCCTCCAATCAGCTTAAAACTATGACCCCTCGTGTTAGTCATTTCTTCCCTGAGAAATAGTCTCTGGCTAACGACACTATCGATGCTTCTCATCATCATGTATACCTCAGTTAGGTCCCCTCTGCTCGTCCTTTTCTCCAATGAAAAAAGTCCGAGCTCAGTCAACCTCTCGTCATAAGATAAACCGTCCAGTCCAGGCAGCATCCTGGTAAACCTCCTCTGAACCCTCTCAAAGCATCCACATCTTTCCTATAATTGAGCTACCAGAACTTGACGCTGTATTCAAGTGCAGTCTAACCAAAGTTTTATACAGCTGCAGCAAGATCTCTCGACTCTTAAACTCAATCCCCCTGTTAATGAAAGCCAAAACACCATATGCTTTCTTAACAACGCTGTCCACTTGGTTGGCCATGTTAAGGGATCTATGTACCTGCACACCAAGATCCCTCTGTTCCTCCACACTGGCAAGAATCATATCCTTAATCCTGTACTCAGCTTTCAAATTCGACCTTCCAAAATGCATCACCTCGCATTTATCCAGGTTGAACTCCATCTGCCACCTCTCAGCCCATCTCTGCATCCTGTCAATGTCCCGCTGCAGCCTGCAACAGCCCTCTATACTGTCAACTACACCTCGAACCTTTGTGTCGTCTGGAAACTTGCTGACCCATCCTTCAATCCCCTCATCCAAGTCATTAATAAAAAGTACAAAAAGTAGAGGCCCAAGGACAGAGCCCTGTGGAACACCACTCTCTGCAAACTTCCAGGTCGAATATTTTCCTTCTACTACCAATCGCTGTCTTCTGTTGGCCAGCCAATTCTGTATCCAGACAGCTAAGTTCCTTTGTATCCCATTCCTCCTGACCTTCTGAATGAGCCTACCATGCGGAACCTTATCAAACACCTTGCTGAAACCCATATACACCACATCCGCAGCTCGATCCTGATCAACTTTTCGAGTCAAATCCTCAAAGAATTCGATAGGGTTTTTGAGGCATGACCTGCCCATCACAAAGTCGTGTTGAATTCATTTAATCAAGCCATGCTCTTCCAGATGGTCATAAATCCTATCTCTCAGAATCCTTTCTAACACCTTGCAGACTACATATGTGAGACTTACTGGTCTGTAATTGCCGGGGATTTCCCTATTTCCTTTCTTGAAGAGAGAAATTACATTTCCCTCTCTCCCGTCCTATGGTATGAATCCAGTGGAGAGTGACGATGCAAAGATCTTCGCAAGTGGCGAAGCAATTGCATTTCTCGTTTCCCAAAGCAGCCGAGGACAAATCTGGTCCGGTCTTGGTGACTTGTCAATCTTAATGTTTGACAAAATTTTCAGTAAACCAGATTCCTCTATCTCCATCCTTTTCAGGATGCACACCTGCTTTTCAAAGGTTTCATTCACTACAAAATTCGTTTCTTTCGTAAAGACAGAAGCAAAAATCTCATTTCGGGCTTTCCCTCCCTCCTCAGACTCCACACTCAAATTCCCTATGCTATCCCGGATCGGCCTTACTCTTTCTTTGACCATTCTCTTAATCCTCACATAAGTGTAAAGTACCTTTGTTTGCACCCTAATCCGTTCTGCCAAGCCTTTCTCGTGCCAGCTCCTGGCTCTCCTCAAACTATTTTTGATCTCCATCCTCGCCTGCCTGTAATCCTCTATAGCTGAGCTTAACCCTAACGTCCTCCACCTTATGTAAGCTACCATTTTCCTTTTGACGAGAAGTCCACCGTTCTCGTCATCCAAGATTCCTTTATCGTATCACTTCTTGACTGTCTCAGTGGGACATATTTAATCATCACTTGCAACAACTGCTCCTTAAACAGTCTCCACATGTCTATAGTGCCTGTACCATGGTACAATTGCTCCCAATCCATGCTTCCTAACTCATGTCTAATCGCATCATGATTTCCTCCTTCCCAATTAAATATCATCCCATTTTGCCTAATCCTCTCCTTCTCCATACCTATGTAGAATGAGAGGCAGTTGTGGTCACTATCTCCAAAATGCTCTACCACCGCAAGATCTGATACCTGCCGCGGCTTGTTTCCGAGCACCAAGTCTTGAATGGCCTCTCCCCTCGTCGGCCTGTCAACGCACTGAGTTAGGAAACCCTCCTGAACACACCTTACAAAAACAGCTCCATTCAAATCTTATGCTCAAAGGAGGTTCCAATCAATATTGGGAAAGTTAAAGTCACCCATTACAACAACCCTACTACGTCCACACTTTTCCAAAATCTGCCGACCTATGCTTTTTTCCATCTCCCTGCTGCTATTGGGGGGCATGGAGTAAACCCCTAACAAGCTGACTGCTCCCATGCTGTTTCTAATTTCCACACATACTGACTCGGTAAGCAGATATTCCTCGCCAATGGAAGCTTCTGGAGCTGTGATACCCTCTCTGATTAGTAGTGCTACACCCCCTCCTCTTTTTCACCCCTCCCTATTCTTTTTAAATGCTCTAAACCATGGAACATCCAGCAACCATTCCTGCCCCTGAGAAACCCATGTCTCTGTTATGGCCACAACATCATAGCACCAGGTACTGATCCATGCTCTAAGGTCATCACTTTTATTCCTGATACTCATTGCGTTAAAGCAAACACGCTTTAACTGATCCCTTGGTCCCTTCCCAGGAAAATCCTTCCCACCAGCTCGTCTACCTCTTGCTATTGCCTCATCTGCATCAACTCTCAAATCCGGTATACAGCTCAGGTTCCCACCCCCCTGCCATACTCGTTTAAACTCTCTAGAACTACTCGAGCAAACCTTCCACCCAGGACATTGGTCCCCTTCCAGTTAAGATGCAACCCGTCCTTCTTGTACAGGTCCCTCCTTCCCCTGAAGGCATCCCAATTAGCTACATATCTGAAGCCCTCCCTCCAGCACCAACTGTGCAGCCACGTGTTAAGCTGCGCCCGCTCCCTGTTCCTCACCTCGCTATCTCGTGGCACCGGTAGTAAACTAGAGAATACTAGTCTGTTCATCCTGCTTTGCAGCTTCCATCCTAACTCCCTGAAATCACTTTTTGTATCCTCGATCCTTTTACTGGCTATATCATTAGTGCCAATATGTAACACGATTTCTGGAAGTACGCCCTCCCCTTTTAGAACCTTCTACACCCAATCGGAGATGTCCCGGATACTGGCACCAGGGTGGCAACATACCTTCCGGGAATCCCGATCCTGACCACAAGATCTCCTCTCGATTCCCGAAAAATAGAGTCCCTTATCATGAGTACTTTTCTATTCTACCCCCTCCCCTTCTTTTCCACAGTCTCAGGCTCAGTGCCAGAGAACTGACTGCTAAGGCTTTCCTCTGGTAGGTCATCCCCCCAGCAGTATCCAAAATGGTATACTTATTGCTGAGGGGAATGTCCACAGGGGATCTCTGAACTGTCTGTCTGTTCCCTTTCCTTCCCCCTTCCTGTACCCCATCTATCGTTGTCCTGAGCCTTAGGTGTGACCAACTCCCGGTAACTCCTCTTAATTACCCCCTCAGCCTCCCGAATGATCTGTAGTTCATCCAGCTCCAGCTTCAATTCCCTAACACGGTTGTCAAAGAGCTGGAGTTGGGTGCACTTCCCGCAGATGTTGCCCACGGAGACGTTTGCCATGTCTCCCACCTGACATATTCTGCAGGAAATGCAAGCAACTGCCCTAGCATCTATACCGGACTTATCTGAACACCCACTCAGTACTACAGTAGTATATCAGCCGCCTTGCTGATATATATGGTCACTGCTTTCCTTCCCGGCTGCCCTGCTGAACTTCGTCACTTCCTCCGCTGCTTCCACTCCCTCTGTGAAAGGGTAAATACCGCTGTCCACTACCGGTAAGTAATTTTTAAAAACCTTAGCTGCAGTCTTTCGGGTTCATCTTACTCCGGTGATGCTCGCACTTAAAAAAATCATTAATCCTATCTTTGAACTTATATTTAATGTGGGATTTGTCCATTTATTTGACAAAATTAAACAAGACTTTCGAAGATGGGAGACACTTCCAATATCTTGGCAAGGTCAGATAGCTCTTATTAACATGAATGCCCTCCCTTGTTTGCTATACCCCGTGTGAATGATTTTTTTGATGTTTCCCAGATAAACATTTAGGCGACTAAATGGATGAAGTAGCTCTTTGATTTGTCACCATAAGCGACCCCTTATCAAGTTAACCAAATTACAACGACCCCACAATTTATGGGGAGTAGATCTTCCGGATATTAAAAGCTATCAATTAAGCTCTTCTTCACCCGATGTTAGTGAGGCCTCAGCGTCAATATGATTAGATATTGAAGCTTCTCTGGCAAAGTGCTCTCTTATTAGATTGCTATTCATAGACAAAATGAGGACAGTTCCGAATTATTGCCATTTCCCAATAAGTATCAATAATTTTAAAGTAGGAAGGGCAATGTGTCTGAGCGAGTGCAATTAAGCCAAACCTCATTTCTTACCCCAAAGCGTGGTGTCCTGTGTTTTTGAGGGGGGATACTGGATTCCATGTTTAATAAAAACCAGTGACACACTTGTCGACACTGATCTCCAGCATCTGCCGTGCTCAATTTCTCCACTGGAAGTAGATTTAGTCGATATGGATTAAAGTTACAGCAGAACAGAATGAGGTGTTTTAGCCCCTGGAGCCTAATATACAAATACAGGAGGAGGCCAATAAACCCCTCGGGCCTATAAAACTGTAACCAGATCATGCAGCACCAGTATCCAGTTGCACATCAACAGGATCAATCTATTCAGCTACTTGAAGTCAGTAACACAGGAAATGGCAGAGGCCACAAAGTGACTGGACTATGGGGTATACTGGAATAAAACCAGTCTACATCGCCTCTCAGACCTGCACTTCGATTCAGTAAGTCAGTGCTGATTTGCACTCGGCCGCAATTTCTCTTTCATGCCCAATTCTTTGTCGCCCTCCACTCTCTGACGGGTCCAAACCCATTGACACCCAGTCGCAATCCCCAATCATTTCAGTGATGTAGCCTCCCCTAACTGTCTGGCCCCAACCATCACTATTCCCTGAGAGAAGGAACCACTCCCCACACATATACCTTGGCCTATTGACATGGATAGAAGATATGAACACAGCGTAAAGTGACTGGCCCTGATATCACGGTAGTATTTGAGTAAGATGTCAAGGAGACTGAACAAATTTGAACTTGATGGGAATCAGTTGTGAACTCCCCACTGGTTGGATCATTCAGAATACAATGGGGCTGGTGGACATCAACCCTCTCAGTCCCTGGATATCTCTGTGGGCTCAGGGTAGCTTCTTCGGCATAAACATCTTCAACTGCTTCATCAATGTCTTTCCCTCTTTCATGCAATCCGAGGTGGGGATATTCTTTGAAGATTATACAATGTTCAGAACAATGGATCACCTCCAAAGGTACTAAAGTATCAAATCTGGGCAACATTCAAGCTTGTGCTGTTAATGTATAGGTAACATGAATTAAAAGCACTGCTGGAGAATAAACATTTCCACGGTTAAAAGAAAGAGGAACCCCTTCAGCAACTCTAGCTAGTTTCACAGTAATATAAGAAAGCCATTCAGCCCATAAGATCTATTGGATAACAATAGGTGCAATGGGTTCACTCACTCTTGCCTATTACACAAGAAGACAGTTTAAAATAAAAGCAGGTGTTGGAATCCAAAATACACACGCAGGAAGCTGGAAAACAGAATAAGCAAGGCAGCATCAAGACTTTGAGAAGTGTATGTCTTGGATATAACCCTTTGTCAGGACTGTGGGTGGGAGTAAGGGGGTCTATAGCTAAAGTGGCAGGTGAGGGAGGAGGAGGCAGAGTGCCGAGGTGGGGATTAGTGAACACAGATAAAGGTATCAGCGAGTTGTTGATGGGAGGGCTGAATCCAGTTGGTATCTGGACAAAAGGTAGCTCAGAGGAATGGACGGGAGGGGAGGGCATGGGAAGGGAGTCGGGGGGATTGGAAGGGAGGTTATTTGAAATTGGAGAATTCAATGTTGAGTCCCCGGGGTGCAGGCTGCACAGGTGACAGATGAGATCTTATTCCTCCAAATTATGGTTTGGTTCATTGTGGCAATGGAGGAGGCCAAGGAAGGCCATGTTGGAAAGGGATTGGGAAAGAGAGTTTGAAATAGGAAGTGACTGGGATATTTTCCATTTCACCTAACGACCCTACCTTTCAGCTTCCAACCGGATTCATCCCTCCCATCGCCCAACCAAGTTACACCTAGCACTTGTATCCACATAGCCGTAACTGACCATCCCCCTGATCTCCCCACCCCAACCACTCCCTTCCCTCTTTATCTGCAGCTCCCCCTACCCCCCAACCCAGTTCTGAAGAACGGTTAAAACTGAAATGTTGACTTTCCCAGCTCATGGTGCTGCCTGGCTTGCTGTGTTCTTCCAGCCTTCTGTTTGTCTCCTATAACCCAGGAAGATAGAGTCTAGTCTGCACAGCGTGCTGTTAGGCAGGAACGAAGGGTTGCCCACTGAAGTCCTTGAACCTCTGCCCTCGGGCCAGGAGGAAGAATTCAGTTCCTCCAGACACTGACACATGAACAGAAGAGGCCATTCAGCCCATCCAAACTGTTAGACTGAAATTGGAGGATGCCATTGTTGCTGCAACACGACAAACCAATGAGCCATAGACTGCAAAGACAGACTGCTCCATGTTGTTCCTCCTGGCTCCATTGCTAATAGTACACACGTGCTATGTTAACGTGGTTTACTGACCATGAGGAGGGAAAGTGAATGGTTTGTGCCAAGTCCCAAGGAGGCATCTTCCATCTCCGAGATGTTATGAACTAGGTTAGACTACTCCAAACACTTTTAAGCAGGCAGCCCAGAGCATACCTTTGCAATTTGTTTCGGTAAGTGTACAATGAGAATTACCGGAGGTAATTTAGCTAGGTTGACTACTAGATTTTGAAACAGACAAAAACTTTATTCATAAAATTACGCAATGAAACACAAAGAACAGAATAAAAAATCACGACAGAATTCAACCGATTCAGCTAGACTTAATTATGCTATTCCGAATACACACAACTGTCCCAATAAGCAAACTCCCAATAAAAAAAAGTATAAATGGAACACAAACTTCCAGGTTGAAGTTGAAGGTCAGAAAAGAGAGAGAGTTTCCACATAGCTCCCAGTTGAACTTCCCAGTTCAACACTCAACTGAAAACTGGTCAGCTCAGCTAGTTCAGCTAAAATAGCTCACCACTCTCCGTCCATTATACTGGTCACTAATAAAGCGTGACCACTTTAGCCTGAAGACTCATCTGTTTCCATATAAATAAAAGACCTCTGAAAGTACTTTTCATCTCTGTACCAAACCAGACTGATCGGAGCTTGGAGAAAGTGAGGAAGGGATTATGCCCGAAACGTCGATTCTCCTGCTCCTTGGATGCTGCCTGACCTGCTGCGCTTTTCCAGCAACACAATTTTCAGCTCTGATTGGAACTTGGCCCCGTTTTATTGTTCCTCTGAAAAAAAAACCAAGGACAGATTCTCCTTGAGCCAAGGAACAGCTTTTAGACAAAAAGGGACTTGCTTTGTGACACATCTTTCCCCCTTTAAAAAACACATCAATGATAAAAGGTGGCTGCATTTTTAACCCTTCAAACCCAGTTAGTAGTTTTAAAACTGACAGATATACTGTACGAATTGTAAATATTCAAACATGCACAAACCCATACAAAACCAGGCTGCTGTATGCCCACCACCGAACACCTCCGTATCTCATTCTAGTCTCAGTAACTCATCAGCTTTCGCGTTTACGCGATCTGCCACATACACAATTGTCTGATTGAATGGCTGCAACAACAAGCTCCATCTAAACAGTCTGGCATTTTTGTTTTTAATTATTTCCACAAATGTCAATGTGTTGTGATCAGTGTATGCGATTGTTTCAGATGCATTGCTGGTAATATAAACACAGTTATGGTGTAATGCCAGCACCAAGTTTAAAGTCTCTTTCTCCACTGTTGAACATTTCTGTTGATGTACGTTCGACTTGCCAGAAAAACACCCGATCGGTCTTTCTATTCCCTCATCACCCTCCTGCAGGAACACCGAACCAATACCCACATCACTGGCATCGATAGCCACCTTGAAGGACTTCGTGTAATCTAGTGTAGCTAATATTGGGCAGTGTCTCACACAGGTTTTAGGCTGGATAATGCCTTTTGACAGTCCTCTGTCCACTGAGAGTTCTTGCCCTTGACAATTCGGTGAGTGGAGCAGCCACACTGCTTAAAGTTTGGGACAAACTTTCAGTAAAATCCAGTCAATCCCAGGAACCGTAGTATTACATATTTATTTTTGTCGACGATGTGGAACATTCCCCAACTACTTTCGTTTTTGTATCTCATGGGGCCATTGGTCCATGTGCAATAACATGACACAGGAACGTGACTTGGCTTTCTCAAATTCACTTTTAGCTAGGTTTACCAGCAAGCCTGCCTTCTGAAGTCAATCAAACAAGTTCGATAAATGCTGTAAATGTTCCTTTCAAGAGTGACTAAAAACTACCATGTGATCAATGTACACCACATAGTTGGGTAATCCGACAATGACCTCATTATCAGTCTCTGAAAGGTGGCTGGATCGTTTTACATATCAAATGCCACAACTTTGAACTGATACAATCCATTTAGTGTTACAAAAGCCGAAATTGCCTTTGCTTTCTCTGACAGAGGTCCTTGCCAGTAGCCTCTGAGCAAGTCCAACTTAGAAATGTAAGTAGCTTCTCCCACTTTTTCGACAAAGTTCTCCAAACATGCAATAGGATATGCATCAGTCTTTGTAACGAAGTTGAGTTTGTGATAGTCCTCACATGTCCACTGGGTAACATCTGGCTTTGGCGCCATGACTATACATGAGCTCCAAGCACAGTAACTCATTTCGATTATGCCATCTAGGAGCGTGTGCTCTATTTCCTTCTGAACCTGTGCCAACCTTAGAGGATAATGCCGTTAAGGATGTTATTTAATAAGAACACCATCTCCTGTGTCGACACCATGCACAATTATGTTCGTACTACCCAGTTTATTTCCGCATATCTCTCCAAGATGTCGTAATAACTCTTTCAGGTTAGTATGCTTTTCTCGTGGAAGGTAACTCAGTAATTTATCCCAATTTTTTACAACTTTCTCATTGTTCGATTTGATATTAGGAATGTCCAATTCAGAATCCTCTGAACTTGGGTCTTCCTTCAGTGTTGTAATCATTAATAACTTCTACTCTTGCTTTCTTTCCCTCTCTAAATACCTGTTGAGCATATTCACATGACACATTCTGTGACATATCTACCTGTCTGGAGTCCGTACCAAGTAGTTCACCTCATTGAATTTCTTCCCAATTTGATAAGGTACACTAAAACTTGCTTCTAAAGGCTCAGCTGTGACTGGAAGTAACACCAATACCTTATTTCCAATTGCAAAATTGCGAATTTGTGATTTCTGATCCACTTCCAGTTTCATTGTATGCTGCGATACTTTTAAATCCTGTCTAGCCAACTCTATTTAATCGTTCCCTAAAATTTGACACATTGTCCAAATGAGTGGTCTCGGAATTCTGCCCTATTAATTTCTCCTTAACCAATGTTAACAGTCCTTTTACTGCATGCTCAAAAATTAATTCAAATAGTCTGAATTTGTTCGATTCATTCTGTGCGTCTCTGATCACAAATAGTTCAAAAGTAATTTCCTTATCGCAATCATCTAGATTATCCTGACCATAAACCCTCAACATGGTCTTCACTGTTTGATGCCATCTCGCTCATGTTCACTGTGATTCCGAATACTACGTAGCAGATTTGAATTGCTTTATTCCCAAGTTATCGATCACCTGCTTGAATAGTTCGGATGTGAGGTTTGATCTATCTGGATCTCTTGGTAGTCCGTACCTACGTAAAAAATAAGTATTTTTTTTCTACAATTCTTTTAGCTGTGATGCTGCATAATGGGTCTGCCTGTGGAAATCTAGTGGACACATCCATTATTGTTAAGAATTACTTATTCCCACTTAGTCTTTGCGATAGGGGACCTACACAATCTATCATGGCTCTTGTGAAAGGTTCCTCAAATGCTGGAATAGGTATTAAAGTTGCAGGTTTTATTACTGCATATGTGACATGTTTGAGACATTTGGCAATATTCAATACATCTTTGTGAAGTCCAGGCCAGTGAAAATATCTTTGTATTTCAGCCTGTAATGTCCTCACCCCGAAATGATCTCCAAATTATTGCTCACGTGCCACTCGCAGCACCTCCTTTCTATACCCAACAGACAAAACAATTTGATGAATTTCTGAAATGCTTCAATGTGTGCTGATCTCCATATCTGCATTAAAACATCATTTGTTAAGTAATAACACACAGGAATGCATTCATTCTCTTTCTTGCTAAATATCTTTTGATATAACTTCTGTAACTCCACATCTTTCTGCTGTAATTCAATCAGCTTAGCAGAGCTAAAAATACGTTCATATTTTCCCACTCGCTCCGTCTGTTTTCCACTTATCTGGTTAAAAAGAAACTTTTGGATAACTCTACGTCAGCTTCGTTATCTGTGCCTTTATCCTGCTTAAACCTGTGCTTCTGTGATCTTCTGGTGATGCAATCAGGGGAAATTCCTGGAAACATATTCTCCAGGTCTTCAGTTGCCTGCATCTCCACTGGAATTTCAAATAGAGTAGGCACCACACCTACCAGTGAAGCAGCTATATTATTTGCAAGGACAAATTTTATTCCTAGAGCTGAAAGTTAGGGGTCTAGTACACCTACCGCACATGTTCCAAACTTCTCTGGACACTCTCGCCTCACTTTACATAACTGAGCACTTTTTTCCTCACTATGAATTCCTGTTACCAGCACATTTTCTGGAAATAGTCTCTCAAGAGTGCATAAAGCCTCACCCCTCAGCATTACAGACTGAAAAGATCCTGTGTCAATTAATATTGAAAACTTCTTACCAATTAATCCTGGCCTATGTGATTAAACTTTACCCTTTCATGTAAGTTTTGTTTGCCGATTTGGCACGTCTACTGATCATCTTGTACACTCTGAGGTAGTTGCCTACCTTCCCTTACGCTTTTTGTTACGAGTCCAACAAAACTTCCAGGCGTGTTTGGTTATCCTACATCTGGTTTTCTCCCAGCCCATCAACACTGTGATTTTGTGTGGCCCTCTTTTTTACAATGAAAACACGACAGGTTTTTAACTTCTTTGTCCCCCTCAAAGTTTTCTTTATTACTGTGGTAAATGTTCCGTATGATCTACACTGTGATCTACCTTTCCCTTTGCATGTGAGGATAACTGTTTGCTAAAATTTCTGTCCCTCAGAGACCAGAACTGATTCTGGAAGCCAAACCAAGTTTATGGACCAATTCATAATCATCAGCCATTTCAGTAGCAAACCTTGCTGCTTACACTCTCTGCTCTTCCAATTGAGTTTGCACTACTTCAGGCAGTAAATTTTGGAATTCCTCCAAGTGTTAACCTCTTTAAGGGCATCATAGCTTTGCTTGAATTTAAAGCTCTTATCATACTATCGAAATTAGTCTGTTTGATCCTTACAAACTCAGTGTATGTTTCACTAGGATCCCTCATTAAATTCCTGAAAGGTTGCCTATGCAGACAAAATGTTTTTTTAACCTCCTTATACTCCCCAGATACCTCCTCTGATAGGGATGTGAATACCTCACCAGTCCTACCTGCAAGTTTCCTTTGGATCAACAAAACCCACATAGCCTCTGGCCACGGCATTTGATAAGCCAACTTTTCAAATGAGATGAAAAGGGTATCACATTCTTCTCATCAAATTGAGGCAACGCTTGAACATACTCACACAAATTCTCACTAGGCTTCTGGCTACCAGGGGCTTTCCCATCCTCACTCTCTTCCTTACTAAGCCCACCCTCAGCCGTTATCTCCAGCCTTTTACACTGACTTTCCTTTTTAATTGTCAGTTTTTGTTCTTCAAAAGTTGTCTCTTTCTCTCTCCCCTATTGCTTTCTCTTTTGACATTCTTTCTTTTTACTCTCTCTTATGCTGCTTTCTTTTTTTCCCTCTTCTGCATTTTATCGAAAGTCAAATGTTTCATTTTGGATATTAGTTTGATTGGGTTGAGAAAACTTAGAATAGTAATGGCTATTTCAGTCGCCAAACGTTTTCTGGGTGTGCATGCAGTGACTGTGGAAATTTTACGAAAAATGAATAAGACCAAGTTGCAAGAATTAGCAGAATTAGCAGAAAAGCTGGAATTGGAACTGACTGCTTCTGTGAGGAAAGGAGAGATAATTACAGCCGAATCTCGTCAATTAAACTTGCTGGAGAAACCAACAGAATCAGAGATGGCAAGAATTCAGTTGCAAATTAAACATCTTGAGCTAACGGCGAGAGGTAAGGAAAGGGCAGCCAAATTCCTTCACACTCTCCACATGATACCATCACCGCAGGGATTAGTCTGGTGAAACTCCATTACACCGTCTCTCTGTAGCAAGGAGATCATTGATTATAAATGAAAGAAAATACTGTCTCAAGTACACTCCACAACAGCAGGACGGTGTCTTCACTCTTATTCTTTAATCATTTTGTAATGAACGATACTACTCAGTTCTTGTGCTGATTACTTGCTGAGTCATAGAGTTATAGAGATGCACAGCATGGAAAGAGATCCTTCGGTCGGACCTGTCCGTGCCGACCCAATGTAGTCCCACCTGCCAGTACCCAACTGCTCTGCATGAATTCTGTTAGTGCCTCGTGTTCAAGGACATCCAGCTCCTTTTCCCCAAGAGCCCTTCCCATCATCTCGCCTTCTCATAAATACAAACTGAGAAGGATGGCATTTTTTGCCAATCATTTATTTGCCTTATCAAGCAAAGTCACACCAACAACAACATCACTGTTGCCATTCGAGTTGATTGGAGATACTGAGGAGGCGATGACCTAGCTGTATTATCTCCGAATATTAATCCAGCGAATCAGGTAATGACCCAGACACCGGATCCGAATCCCACAACGCAAATGTTGGAAATTAAATTCAATAAAATATCAGGAATTAAGAATCAAATGAAACAATGAAACCAATGTCGATTGTCCTAACTTGCACCCTCATGCCCTTCAGAAAAGTAAATCTACCATCTTCAGCTGGTCGGGCTTACATGTTACTCCACAGTAATGTGGTTAACTCTCAGTTGCAGTTTGAAATAGCCAAGCCAGCCACTCAGTTATATCAGTCACTTCAAAGCCTCAAAGAAAAGAAACCGCATGGACCTCAGCACTGACTACTTACAGCCCACAGATTGCAGTGGGTCAGGAAGGCAGCTCACCAACACCTTCTCAAGGACAATGGGGAAAGGGAATTAAATACTGGGCCAGCATCCCATTACTGAATAAAAGACGATGATCACACTCAGGGAAGAGAAAACAACAGACATAAATAACTTTAAGCAGGGACTTTGACATATACCTTTCATGGTCATGATTACCAATAATATGGGAACAGGAAAAACATAAGTAATGTTTAATTTCAGTTTTTATTTCCATCACAGCTGACCATCAACAATCCCTTTGTTTGTTTCTTTCTCTCTATCTCTCTCTTTTTCAATCTATTCAACTCAATCCTTCTCCCCTTCATAACAGATGTCGGTGTCACCAACATCAATCACACTATTTCCCAACTGTGTTCAGTTCTGATGTATGAATCGATTTGCAAATTCTATTTTTCTCTCGACCTGAGGGGGATGCCAAATCTGCTCAGTTTGTCTGGCACTTCCTCGTTCTTTATTGTTTCTGCTCTTTTGCATCATCCTTTGCTGTATATAACCTTTAATTTTGTTATTATTTGGAATGTCTGCATCGCTGACAGGGGCAGCATTTGTTGACCTAACCAAATATCATTTACTGCGAGGTCATTCTTTCAGGTAGTACAGAACCAAGCACATTGCTGTGGGTCTCACATCAATCTTCAGCCTGATCAGATAATAACGCAAGATCTTTTTACCAAAGGACATCAGTGAAATAGATAAACGAATAGACAAAATGCTGGAAATGTTATGGTTGTTATTTCCAATTCCTGTCGTTTGTATTTACTTTCTGACATCGTCTGTGGTACGACGTGGAACAGTCTCTTTCTGTGTAATAACCTGTGCATCTGAATTACATTTCTTCCAACATTACTGCTCTGAGACAAGGTTCCTGTCATTAAGTTATTTTAGAGAGAAGAACAAAGTTGTGATCGAAATATTTGCAAGTGAAAGAGTGCTTAGAGGAAAGGTGTAGCCATAACGTCTGAATTTTACCAAAGCATAGACAATGGTCTATTAAGCGTCAGTATTGAAGCCAAGATGGTGACTGGGCATATAATCGAGCTGGTAGTGGATAGGTTTGGTGATGGACAGAATACCGAGACATAAATGGATTTTATTTATTTAAATTTGGTTTTGTGAACAGTCTCGTTCTCAGCTGTTTGTGAGGGCGGGGGTGTGAGCGGGTCTGAAATATGTGGGTAATTAATGGAATTTGCATTTGAGACTGAAGGCAATAGTTTCCGTCTTTGACAAATATAGATATTAGAAATAGCAAAGAAGTTCGCCTTGGTCGAAAAGATTAATAAATGGATAGAGATGAAGAAACTTACCAGGAACACCAACAATAGCAAGGATAGGATAGTAACCCGCCTGGATAAACATCAGTGCACCATGTATCCGATATGATAATGGTAACCAAGGCATGGAAATATATAAAAGACCCCAGGATAAACTCCTGTCCATTGTTGCAGCATTCCAGTTTAATATTCTCAGATTCTGATCGATTAATGGATCATTCCAGACTATTCTCAGATGTTTAAATCTCCTTTTTCTGTCTCTGCAGCTGCTGATCCCTTTGAGCGTTGGAGTTGATGCATCTGCTGCTACAATAGCATAAACCATTGCAAGAGGGCCCTTACTAATAGGAGACGAAAAACATCCAGTGACACAACTAGGATCCATGGAGACTGACATCAATCACAGTCACTGAACAAACAACTCCATTTAACCCCTTTCAGTATGGTTCCTTCAGTTCACAAAAACTACTGGACTGGATTTGATATTGCCACCGTTGGCTATTGATCACATCTCCCATCACCCATTGCTCTCGTGAAGTTAGTAGTGAGGGAGAAAGATACATGTTTTCTTATCACAGGCTAGATGATTCTGCTGCGTTGTCCGTTTGTAATACTGTAACCGGCTGAACCGCCCACCACCACCACCCTCAAAAACCATAATCTACATGCTGTTACCGGGCAGATCTCTCCTCGACTAGAACAGGCACCAGCCAATATATTTACAGTAGATATATTTGCACTCCATTACATAGGAAATTTGAATTTGCCAGGGCATTCCTTTAATTGATCTAATAAGGCAATTTTGTATCTTCATCACTCAATTTGCTTCAGCACTTCTTTTAAAATATAAACTCACAAACACCTTAACACACTTTATAAATCACAAGTTTCTTCACTTTCTCCTCATGGTAACATCATGCCATGGTTTAGTCTGGTGAAACCCCTTTGGACTGAATCGCTGACAAGATCATTATTTATAAAGCATTTAAACCTGTACACAATACACCTTACAGTCTCTCAACAAAACACTATCATTTGGAAAGATACATTTACTCTGGTACTTTAATCATTTTGCATGAAGAGCCACATATCATTTACTTCCTCCTGCATAAATTTCTGTTCGTGACTTATAACCAAGCACTTCCAGGTCTGTTTCAACAATAGCACTTCACAGTCTCTCACTATTTACTGATCATAAATGTGAATGATGATATTTGTTTTTCATATCCGAAATATTTTATATCTTGCGAAGAGCTATTGCCCTAACACTGATTCTTCTGATACTCGAAAGCCTTCACTCCAGATAATAATACTACTCTCGTCATTCTCTCGATTATCCAACTTTTAATACATTCGGTGTATTCCACCCCTACCTACCCATGGACTCTAACATTCCCCACTCACCTGTATTCAATCATGTCAAACGTCTGCTGAAAATACAAATACTTCATTTCCACTGGTTCTCAATTGTCGATGTCACAACGGACAACCTCCCCAAAATCCAGCAGGTTTATCAAAGATCAAGATCATTTCCCCTTCCTGAATCTAGATTGACTCTACCAAATCATGTCATTATTTTCCAAGTGTCTAGTTGTCACATTCCTCACAAAAGGTTCCAATGTTTTTTTCTCACAGCTTACATCAAGCTAACCCCTGCTTAGTTTGCTGTTTGCTCTCTCCGTCCTGTTTTAAATATTTAGGTTTACAATCACTGCTTTCCAGTCCAGAAGATCCTTTCCAGAATCTAACCAGCTTTTCAGAATAATCAGTAATTCTTTCACTAGCTCTCCTGCCACTCCTCAATACTCTGGGATGTAGCTCATCAGATGCAGTAATATACCAAACTTAAGTTCAGTGAGATTTTGAAAGACGTACCTTTCATTAATTCTAATTTCCTGCTGTTCCCCATTTTCACCAGTCACTCTGTTCCCTTGTATTTCAGGAAGTTTCTTTCTGTATCTTCCTCAGGGAGATGGACACAACATATTGCTCTCAGCAGACAGATGGGTTCTGTCAGCCAGTGAATATATTGGAGGATTGCACTCCGGTAATGATGGATATGTTACTCACTCCTGCCTGGAAAGTTCCAGAATTAATCCAGTTTAATTCATGGTGAGCATCAGCACAGTCCTGTCCCTGGTGTGTGAGCTGCACAGTATATCGAAGGAGGGGGCACAGCTCAGTGAACATCTCAATTTTGAAACAAACTGGTTTCATACCTGACACCTGGTACAGCTTAGACAAATGTCCCGGGAAATCCCAGGGAGGATCGTGCACTTTACTCCTCCCTATTTATAGAGCTTACCTTCTGTGGAGCCTCATGTCCATTTGTTTACCATGGACCCTGACACTCTGTAAATGCAGTGTATAGAGTGGGGTCACCAGACCCAACAGGTGGCAATACACACCCGAGATAAGCATCCACAGAAACTCCACTGATTTTCCAATGACAGGAACAAATCAATTCCCCACACGCATGGTGCACGGGTTCAGTGTTGAAAACTATCTCCACTCCTGAGTTTCTCTACCTGACTGAGAAAGCCATTGCATCTCGGCACAGTCCCACAGCAACAGCTTCTCTCCTCAAAGACGCAGTTGACAATGTAACATTATGTTTCTCTGTATCTCAGCAACTATAAGGGCAGCACCAATATTGCCAATGGATTTGATCATGACACTCAGAGAAGAGAGACAGAGAGGGAACCTAACTCACTATAAACAGGAACATATCTAAACGGACGTGTTATTCAAGAATATGGGAAATGGGGAAATGTGAGAATAACTTGCCATTTTGTTTTCCTTTTAGTTCATCATCAGCAACCCATCTGATCACTTTTCATTTCTTTTCCTCTCTTGTTCTGGACATTTCTCCATCCATTCTATTAAAACCAGGCCCCCACTCTCTCTCCAAACCAACCATCCCTGTTTCCAGGATAAATAATATTATTTCTCAGTTTGCATTCAGTTGTGAAGCAGGGTCACTGGATTCCAACCGTTATCTGCATTTCTCCTGACAGAGGCTGACATACATGCTGAGATTCCCTAACACTTTCAGACACTGGAGAATTTTATTTTCAATATCTAACCACCGTTCCTTGGTTTATTTCAACTTGAATGCTGTTGTTTCACGGGATGCCAGCATCACGGGCAAGGACAGCATTTGTTGTCCATTAGTAATTGTCCTTGACCACACGGCCATTTTTCAAGAAATAATGGAGCCAACAATTTTGTTGTCGGTCTGAAGTCATACTGAGTTCAGATTGGTTAATAATGTTAAGTTTCTTTACCAAAGAATATCAGTGAAGTAATAAGAATAAATCCTGATAGTTTCTGGTTTCCGTGAGTGAAATTAGGTTTCATTCCAATTTTTGTCATTCGAATTTAATCTCTGACATCGGCTGTGGTAGGATTTTAAACACTGCCTTGGAGTCACAGTCGATGCCTCTGAATTACCCGTCTAGTTGCATTATCACTCTAATACAGTGTTCTCATTCCCTAGACGGTATTTCCCAGTCCCTGCCAGAGAGAGAGATGGCGGGGAAGTCAGTTTAACGACCAACAATCAAAAGGATTTTGGGAAAGAAGTGAAAGGGAGATTGAGAGACAATTTCATGTAAGGTCACAGGTTTGAGAATGCTGAAATGAAGACAGTTCGACAGCATTCTGCAGCATGAGCCAGTATTCCCAGAAATGATCGGTGAAGGGGATATTGGTGTCAATACAGATGATGGAGAGTTTTGGATGATCATTTGTTCTGCAACCTAGTAACTGGGTGTGGGGTTAGCAGAGTCTTCAACACATTGGTCTGAATCTAGCAATAAATAATCTCAGCGCCATTTTCATTGAGTGTGACAAAGGGATTGTCTGTACGCGGCTGAGCTAGTTTCCTGGTTCTATCTTATCGAGCTTACTTCATTAACTAACCACCCAATCTCCTAGTGTTCCTCTCATTTAATGCCAGCCCAATTCTTCAACCCATCATGACTGGAGGTACTCACCATCGCACTGATGCTCCTGGATATTCCGTGATCACTGTCATTGGTGCCATTTTGCAATGGTCAACGATCACACTGTTGAACTTTCTCAGTTTGGAGCGACACTCACGGTTGGCCCCGCGCATGGCAGGTAAGGGGAAGTAACATGACGATTTTTCATCTCTCTATATCTCACTCTCACTCTCTCTCTCTCTCTACATATGCACATATTCTATATCCAATCATAAATAGTTTTCTGGCTATTTCACTTTGTCTCACTTTATTGTATTCAGCTAAATACTGCTTCTAAACACTTGGAGAAAGTGAGGACTGCAGATGCTGGAGACCAGCGTTGAAAAATGTGATGCCGGAAAAACACAGCAGGCCAGGCAGCAGCCGACGAGCAGGAGAATCGAAGTTTCGGGCATAAGCCCTTCTTCAGGACGGTTATGAAATACAATTTTGAGCAGTTAACTTTTTATCCTCAGCCGTTATCTTGACCGTTATCTGAATTGTACCACTTTCCTTGTTATGAACGTTCCTTTTTCCCTTTGTCTGTGACTGTTTCTGTCTGTAACAGTTACACAATCTCCTACTCAGTTGACTGGACGGCTGGTTTGTGATGCAGAGGGAGGCCAGCTGCACAGGTTCAATTCCTTACACTGACAGAGGTTACCATGAAGGGGATGCTCTTTCAACAATGGATAATCTAGCATGGTCAATCCACTCTCGGCTGCACATCTTTATACTCTGGGAGGAAACTGAAGCATTGGGGGGAACCCACACAGAAACATGGAGAATGTTCAAACTCCACATAGAGGGTCACCTGAGGTTGGAATTAAACCGAGCTCCTGGGTGATGTGAGGCAGCAGTGCTAACCACATATCCATCATACTCCTCAGTTGATTCTATTAATTACTTGTAGCTGATTAAAGAAAACTAACTGACTTGTTCTGATAACTGATCGTGACCCAGTCTTAGATCTTTATCATCTGTCATATCTGGTTTCATTTAAAATGTGTTGCGAGGAGGGGAGGAGTGGAACTAGAGAAGGAAACAGTGACACCCTGCAACCCCAGTCAGAACAGGAGTGAAGAGAAATTCACAAAGTGGGAATTCATTCAAGTGGGAATTCGCTTTCGCAGAAGTTTGGGATGGCTGAATCTTTACATTAAATCGAGGCTGACTTTGTCTGTATTTCCATAGACAGGTGAATCAGGAATAATGTTGCAATGATAGAAAAGTGCAGCTGGGAACACAATGAGATGAGCCATAACCTGATTGACTGGTGGAATAGTGTCAAAGGTTCGAATGGCCCCCTCGTGCCCATCAGCGCTATGTTCTGATGTTCCATCCTGCCCTTTGGTCCTGCAGTACAGGAGCAGATCGAGGCCAGTCTGATGGTTAGGCATAGTTTTGGAAATGCACTTGGAAAATCCAGGCTGGGTCAGGAAGCGACCCCCACCAAAACTCTCTTTCCAGACTTCCCCTCTCTGTAACTTCTGCTCCAGGTGTAGGTCGTGTTAGAGACCCAGCTTCGCTGTGAATACAGCCCCATGCCCCACATAAGGTCAACTCTGACAAATCCTCTGATCTCCCTGACTTAATATTTTACATCATGACTTCCAGGAAAATAACCAGTTATTTACCAAAAGCATAAATAAGAATGTAAGAAATAGTAACAGAGACCGCTATTCGGCGGCTCAAACTTGCACGGTCATTCAATAAGAGCATGGCTGATCTACTCCAGGGCTCAACTCAACTTTCCTGGTAACCCCTTGTATCCCTCAACTCGCTGATATGTCAAAAACTAATCCACACCGTCTGTAAATACAATCAGTGATCCAGCCCCCACAACTCTCTGGCTTCGCGAATTCCAGCTATTCACTCCCTTCTGAAAGAAGACAATTCTTTGCATCTCAGTTTGAAATCGATATTCCTTATTCTATATCTATGTCCCGGATCTGCCCAGGTGTGGAACCACATTCTCAACATTTACTTTGTCAAGCCCCCGCTGTATTTTGTCCATTTCAGTAATGCCACCTTCATTCATTTAAACCACAATGAATAATCGCCTCAGCATTTTTAGTGTATTCAATTAATCAACACTTTCATCCCAGGAACCAGTCTAATGAACCAACGTTTCTGCATCAGCATGCTGACGTTATGTTTCATACAGATGAACACTCCAATCCGTTGTACTGCTCTTTTATTGGGAGTCCTCGCCGTTAAATAACAGCCTGCCCTTTGGTTCTCAGTGTCATCCACAAACTCGGATGTATATTGCACTCAGCTCCCACCGTCAGGCTATCAGTATAGATTGTAAGCAGCTCTTGCCATCAGACTGATATTTGTGGTCTTACAGTAGATGCATATTTTTCATAAAGATCGATAAATCCTGACTCTCCGATTTCTAAGTGTTTACCAATTGTCATTCCATGCTAATGCATTATCCGTCATACTATGAACTTCTGTCTTGTGTAAGATCCTTTATTTTGTGATACCTTGTGAAAAATCTCTGGAAAGCCTCATGTCTATCAGTCCCCATTCATCAAGACTACTTGATACATTCTCATGGATCTCCAGAAAAGCTTTGCATGATTTTACAGACAAAATGTACTTTGCCCTTAACAAGACCATGCTGACTCTGTGTGAAGCTTTTCTAAATGTCCTGCAGTTCCTTCCTTAATAACAGACTCTCACAGATTCCCAGCAATAATGTTGAGGCTAAATGGTTCCCGCTTTCAGTCTCGCTCCTTTCTTGCAGCCAGGCGCCACATTGGAGGGTCTCCAGTTTCACTGGGTCACTCCTTTAATCCAGAGAGTTATGGAATATTTCACACAGTGCCACCAGCCACTCTGTGACCACTTATTTCAAAACCAGCTATGAATTGCTTATGATCTGTTTACCCTTGGTCTTATCAATTTAAGAAATGCCTTGTTCCTTTTGTTAGAGACAGTTCAAGAACGTATCTCCTATTACCATTTTGTTTCTATCATTGAAGTATTTACAGCACCTTCACCTGTGAGGAACGATGTAAAATACTGGTGGAAATGAGCTGTCTGTTCCTTGTAGCTAATTCCCCAGTCACACCCTCCAAATGTCTTCAATAAACTTTCCTGAATTTCTTTCTACCAAAGATCACACACACCTCTTGAACAATTCTTATATAAATGGAAAAGCTCGTGCTGCTTGTTTTTATATTTCTTGCCAATTTGTCTTCATCACATCTTTTCTTTCCTTTTGTTTGCTTTCTATATTCATACAGTTATATCGTGCACAAACTCAATTTTTGGTCCAACTTGTCCATACCGGCTAGGTTTTCCAATATAAACTCGTCCCATCTGCTTACATTTGGCCCAAATGCCTCAAAACTGTTCCCATTCATATGTTTGTCCAAATGTCTTTTAAATGTTGGAGCTATACTTGCATCTGCCAGGCTTCCTCTGGCAGCTCATTCCATAAACATCACTCTCTGTGTAAAAGAAGTTCGCTCTTCCTCCCTTTTAAATCTTCCCTCTTAAATCTATGCACTCCATGATAAAATTTTCCTGCCCTGCGGAAAAGATCTTGGCTTTTCATTCTACCCATGCCTCCCATGATTTTATAAATTTCTACAATGTCACCCCTCAACCTCCTAAACCCCATCTGAGACCAACTTCAAGAACAAGCATTTTAAAATAAGCACCGCAAGTTTGAAACAATATTAAAAGCGACTGGTAAACAGCACTCAGCCCAAACGTCATTCTGTTATTTGCTTATCTATATGTTACAATACTAAGGCAGCATGAAAATTTTATTAGCGCCAACAAGACTTCAAGCACCTGCATTCCTTTATCTGATGGTGGTGATGATCTCTACAGTGAAAATATATCTCTGGCCAGATCCATATGATACCACATGTTCATCATTCTCCCTTCTGGCCTCCCTATGACCTTGTGTGGTTGTTTCTTCTTTATCTTTCACTTAATAGAGAGAACACCTTTTCCCCAGTCACATCTTAATTTAAAGTCATTTTATATCATCTTCTCGTTCACCACTGCTAAAAGCCTGTTCATCTGTTCTCACACCCTCTTTTCCCTGCCATCTATCCGCCTCCCCACCTCCCCCCCCCCCCCCCCCCCCCCCCATCCCTGCCAAGGGAAATGCTCATTTTCCAATCGTTTTCAGTTCTGACGAAGTGTTACACTGGATTTGAAACGCTAACTCTTTTTCCTTTTCTCTGCAGATGCTGCCAAACTGACTGAGTTTCTCCAGAAATGAATAGGCAGAGAAAACATTTTCAATTAAACAAATAACTATGGATTCTGGAAATAAAAACGTAAATATTTCTGGAGAAAATGGGAAGGGTCACTGGGTCCGAAAGATGCACTCTACTTTCATGCCACAAGATGCATCCAGACCTGCTTAGTTTCTTCAGCAATTCCTGTTTTTGAACAAGTTCCATAGACGTACGTCAAATCTGCTCAAATGCCCTGTCCAGCACGGAGCGCAGTACATTGGGAAGTGAACGATAATGCGAAGTTCACAAGTTCATTGGCTCTGAAACGACATAAGGCTGGCATCACTGCCACGACAGAGGTCTTAATCATCGTCAGGGAGAAAAACAGAAGGCAAAACATTCACTTCAAACACAGAAGATGGCGTTACTGGAAAGAAAATGATTCAGATGAATATGTTAAAGTATCTGAGTAATATAACAAATTGGAGGCGTGACATCAGGGAGAGGCCCTCAGGAGAATGAAAATATGAAACTGGATGTGTTCGCACATCAGAAGCCAGGTTAGGTCACTGAGTACAGGTCTGATGGGTGAATGGGTCTCGGTGTGAAATGGGGGAAAGTCAGAAGAATTGATTTGCAGATATTGCAGCTCACACTGGGTTGTCATGTGATGCTGTAGATCTCAGCAGCAGTCGCAGCAGAATTGCATTCAATCACAATTCATAACTATTCCCCCAAGATAATCCATCAGTCTACCACTATCATCAAGCCGAGTGGTGGTTCAGTGACGGGTGTAGGTGAACATACCAGAGTCAGAACCGTGTGTATCTAAACCTGATGACAACCCATTAAAGCTACCGCACTTGACTGGTTACATTCCAAGCAGCAGAACTAACATCTGATGGAGAAGGGGGAAGTCAGCCGAAGACTAACAGATAGAATCGAAGCTCTGCATTCTTCCCTCATTCAGTCATCAATGTCGATGGCCTTTTAAACAATTTACTGGAGCAGATGACTCCACAAATATCCCCATCCTAAATAACGGAACAGCCCTGAACATCAGTGTAACAGACAAGGATGCGGTATCTGCACTATCCTCAGCCAAAAGTGTTGTGTTGATAATCCACCTCACCCTCCTCATGATGCTCACAGTTTCATAGATTCCAGTCTTCAACCAATTCGATTCGCTGCACGTGCCATGAAGAAACAGCTGAACACAGTAGATACGACAAAGGCAATGAGCCCTGACACCATTCCTGCAATATGACTGAAAACTTGTGCTGCACAACAAATCGTGCTCTTCGGGAGGCTCCAACTCGGACATTTGCCTGGCCACGTGGAAAATCACTCAGCTATATCCATTGAATCATAGAGTCATTGAGATGTACAGCATGGGAACAGACCCTTCGGTCCAACCTGTCCATGCCAGCCAGATATCCCAAACCAATCTAGTCCTACCTGCCAGCACCCGGCCTATATCCCTCCAAACTCTTCCTATTCATATACCCATCCAAATGCCTCTTAAATGTTGCACGTGTACCAGCCTCCACCACATCCTCTGTCAGCTCATTCCATACACCTAACATCATCGGCATGAAAAAAATGCCCCTTAGGTCTCTTTTATATCTTTGCCCTCCACCCTTCAGGCTCTCTGCCTGTATTCCTGTGAAAGGGTTTTTGCCCGAAACGTCGATTTTACTCCTCCTCGGATGCTGCCTGAACTGATGTGCTTTTTCAGCACCACTCTAATCTAGACTCTGGTTTCCAGCATCTGCGTCCTTGTTTTTACTCTCTCACCCTAAACCTATGCCCTCTAGTTCCGGACTCCCCGACCCCAGGGAAAGGACTTTGTCCATTTATCCTATCCATGCCCCTCACAATTTTGTAAACCTCTATAAGTTCACCCCTCAGCCTCCGACGCTAGAGGGAAAACAGACCCAGCCTGTTCAGCCTCTCCCTGTAGCTCAAATCCTCCAACCCCGGCCGCATCCTTGTGAATCTTTTCTGAACCCTTTCAAGTTTCACAACATCTTTCCGATAGGAAGGAGACCAGAATTGCACGCAATATTCCAACAGTGGCCAAACCAATGTCCTGCACAGCTACATACTCAGTCCCATAACAGGGGAATGACTACAGTCTGACCATTTGGTATGCCCTCAACCCCATCGCGATAGTCACATTGGTGGGAGTTCTTTTTGACAGAGCTGTCAAGCAGCACAGAAATAACCTGCTCAGTGTGCTTTCTGATAGGTGATGATGGTGCTGTTTTGGAAATGGCACTGGATTACTAATCCAGACCAGGCTAATGCTCTGGCAGCTGGTGGAAGTTAACAATAATTAATGACATATCAAGATGTAAGATCTGGCATGTTGAAGCCAATGTCGATTGTAAACACCAATTTGCTTACCCAATGTACTTTCAAGAAGTGAATCTCCCCTGTTTTAATGGTCTGGGCTCAAAGTAACTGCAGACAGAACAGCCATGTGATAAACTCTTCAATGCTCTCGGAAACAGACAAGCAAGACAGTCAATTGTATCAACCTGCTCCGAGGTCTTTAAGGATAAACCTGGACAGAGCACCCAGCACCAGTCTCGGCATTGGAAAGGGGAATTGGAACCACAGTCCTGTTACCATGCAGAGATCTACTTCCTAACATCTGAGGGCTTGTGACAACATTTACAGAGCTTTCCCACAGACTGCACAGAAACATCGGGAAAGGCAGAGGTCTTTAAATACATTGAGCCTTCTCCATTCTAGCTCATACAGAAAATCTCCTCAATGCAGTTTTCCCCACACAAGATTCATATCCCGTAGTATGTCTCAACATCGCGACATATATAATAAAAATTAGTGTAGCCCCTTCGGTCCATTAATTTTGCTCCTCCATTCAATATACAAGCAGTTCTTCAATAATGTGTGTTTATTAAACACGATTTGGCTGCAACACGATTCATGAATTTTGCACCCTTCTTTATAAAGGGAGCTCCCATTCACTGTGACATGATTCAATCCCCGGCACCAGCTGAACAGCAAAACCCAACCTCAGGGTCCTCTGTGTGCAAAATGCACCCTCAATGTGTTCAGCTAAACCAGGAATGTAATCCACTCTGCACATTTTGCAACTGAGCCTGAAACTGGGAAATGTTAGCGAGGTTTGAGAAGATTTGTAGCTCAGGTTGAGATTATGGATGCTTGAACCTTCCAGCTCAGCGAGCAATTCTACATCCAGAACTGGGAATTGTAGTCAACATTTAGAAGGAACTTCTTTCAAACCAGGGAAAGAATCTTGGGGAGAAATCTTGGGATGACAGAGTGGCTCAGTGGTTAGCACCATGGACCCGGGTGCAATTTTCACATTGGGTTAATTTATGCGTGGAGTTTGCACATTCTCCATGTGTCTGCATGGGTTTCCTCCAGGTACTCCAGTTTCCTCCCACAGTCCAAAGATGTGCTGGTTAGATGAATTTGCCATTGTGTTCCGTTTGTTAGTCAGGGGTAAATAGAGGTTGAGGAATGGGTCTGGGTGGTATGGACTTGTTTTGCTGAAGGGCATCTTTCCTTACTGTCGGGAATCTATTGTAACTGGAATCCTGCAGTAGCATCATGTGGTCAGTCCATTTGCGTGATTTCTGGTGAGGAACTTGGTGAAAGATAGAGAGCTGTAGTCAGTAACGGTTGTGTGGAAGTGTTACATTCACAGCAATAGACAATAGACAATAGGTGCAGGAGTAGGCCATTCTGCCCTTTGAGCCTGCACCACCATTCAATATGATCATGGCTGATCATTCCTAATCAGTATCCTCTTCCTGCCTTATCTCCATAACTCTTGCTTCCTTTATCTTTGAGAGCTCTATCCAACTCTTTCTTAAATCAATCCAGAGACTGGTCCTCCACTGCCCTCTCGGGCAGAGCATTCCACACAGCCACCACTCTCTGGGTGAAGAAATTTCTCATCATCTCTGTCCTAAATGATCTGCCTTGTATTTTTAAGCTGTGTCCTCTGATTCGGCACTCACCCATCAGCGGAAACATGTTTCCTGCCGCCAGAGTGTCCTATCCTTTCATAATCTTATATGTCTCAATCAGATCCCTTTCTCAGTCTTCTAAACTCAAGGGTATACAAGCCCAGTCGCTTCATTCTTTCAGTGTAAGGTACTCCCGCCATTCCAGGAATTGACCTCGTGAACCTACGCTGCACTCCCTCAATAGCCAGAATGTCTTTCCTCAAATTTGGAGACCAGAACTGCACACAGTACTCCAGGTGTGGTCTCACCAGGGCCCTGTACAGCTGCAGAAGCACCTCTTTGCTTCTATACTCAATTCCTCTTGTTATGAAGGCCAGCATGCTGTTATCCTTCTTCACTACCTGCTGTAACTGCATGCTTACCTTCATTGACCGGTGTACAAGAACACCCAGATCTCTCTGTACTGCCCCTTTACCTAAATTGATTCCATTTAGGTCATAAGCTGCCTTCCTGTTCATGCCACCAAAGTGGATAACCATACATTTATCCACATTAAACTGCATCTGCCCACTCACCTAACTTGTCTAGGTCACCCTGCAATCTCCTAACATCCTCATCACATTTCACCCTGCCACCCAGCTTTGTATCATTAGCAAATTTGCTAATGTTATTGCTGAAACCATCTTCTATATCATTAAGCAATATTGTAAAAATCTGCAATCCCAGCACGGATCTGCTGCGGTACCCCATTGGTCACTGCCTGCCATTCTGAAATGGAGCCATTTATCACTACCCTTTGTTTCCTATAACCCAACCAATTTTCAATCCAAGCTAGTACTTTGCCCCCAATTCCATGTGCCCGAATTTTACTCACTAACCTCTGTGTGGGACTTTATCAAAAGCTTTATGATAGTTCAGGTACACTACATCTACTTGATCTCCCTCATCCATCTTCAGAGTCACATCCTCAAAAAATTCAAGAAGATTAGTCAAGCATCATTCCCCCTCCATAAATCCATGCTGACTCTTACCTATCCTGTTACTACTATCCAGATGTGCCGTAATTTCATCCTTTATCATAGACGCCAGCATCTTTCCCACCACTGAGGTTATACTAACTGGTCTATAATTTCCTGCTTTCTCTCTCCCACCTTTCCTAAAATGTGGTATAACATTAGCCACCCTCCAATCCTCAGGAACTGACCCCGAATCTATCGAACTCTGGAAAATAATCACCAACGCATCCTCGATTTCCCGAGCCACCTCCTTCAGTACCCTGGGATGTAGACCATCAGGTCCCAGAAACTTATCAACCTTCAGACCTAACAGTCTCTCCAACACCAAATCCTGACAAATATAAATTCCCTTCAGTTCACGTTCTTCAGCCACTGTTACCTCAGGGAGATTGCTTGTGTCTTCCCCAGTGAACACAGATCTGAAGCACCCATTTAATTCTTCTGCCATTTCTTTGTTCCCCGTAATATATTCCCCTGTTTCTGTCTTCAAGGGTCCAATTTTAGTCCTAACCATTTTTTTGCCTTGCACATACCTAAAAAAGCTTTTACTATCCTCCTTTATATTATTGGCCAGTTTACCTTCGTACCTCATTTTTTCCTCTGAGTATTTCCTTCTGAGTAATACTTTGTTGCTCTTTAAAAGCTTCCCAGGCCTCAGTTTTCCCACTTATCTTTGCTATGTTATACTTTTTCTCTTTTAACTTTATATGTTTCTTAACTTCCCTCGTCAGCCACAGCCGCCCATGTCTCCTCCTGGTATCTTTCTTCCTTTTAGGAATGCTCTGATCCTGCAACTTCTGCATTTTACGGAAATATCTGTCATTGTTCTTCCACGGTCATCCTGCTAAGGTATTGCACCATTGAACTTTGACCAGCTCCTCCCTCATAGCTCCATAGTTCCCTTTATTCAACAGAAGTACTGTCACTTCCGACTGTACCCTCTCCCTCTCAAATTGCAAATTGAAGCTTAATGTATTATGGTCACTACTTCCCAATGACTCCTTCACTTCGAGGTTTCTGACCAATTCTGGTTCGTTACACAATACCAGGTCCAGAATTGCCTTCTCTCTGGTCGGCTCCAGCACCAGCTGCTCTAAGAATCTATCTCTGAGTCACTCCACAAAGTCTCTTTCTTGAGGTCCAATACCATCCTGCATGTTAAAATCACCAATTACAGCACTATTACATTACAATATCTGGTTAAAGATTTACATAGACTGTGCTGTTGTTGGTGTTAGGCTGACTAATTTTTATGTTTTTATTTTTCCTGGCATTATTGGGTTTTCGCCCCTTTCTCTCTTTTTCCCATAGCGCCTATTATTTATATTGCATCGCTTTCTATAATAGTGTTCCACACGAACAAAGCAGCCGTGTTATTAGAGAACAAACTGTAATGATCGCTGATCCTCTATCTCCACACCATATTCCTGCTCTCTTCCCATCCCCTTCGTGTCTAACAATCATCATTTATATTCAGTGCTTTGTCTACCACAGCCTGATCTGGGAGAGAATTCCCCAGGTTCACCAGTCTGACATTTCACAGACATTTTTTCTCATCTCAATACAGAGTGGCCTGCCTGAATCTAATACTGTGGACCCTTGTTTTAGACATCCCAGACTGGGGAATCATCATCCCTGCTTCCATACTGTCTCCCCCATCAGAGTTTTATATATTTCACTCATTTTCCTACAGCTGATGGAATACAGGTCCAGTCACCCCAAACTCTGATCCCACAACAAGCCTGTCAACCCAGAGATCAGTCTTCACTGCTCTCTATAAATGTCAGATTTGTCCTTTATTATGTAAGGACATTAAACCTGCACACAATTCTGCACAATGTTCGAGATGGGGTCTCACCAAGGGCCTGTACAGCTACAGTATGACGCCCTTAGTCCTGTATTCGAGTCCCCCTGAAATGATAGTCAACGCACCAATTATCTTCTTAATTGCTTTCACCGTCCATAATCACACAATCACAGAAGCATATACTCTGTACTGTCAGAAAAGCAGTATGATCTACATTAGTCCCACTGTCTTACATGAGATCTGTAACCATAAATGTTATGATACTTCAAGCACGTTTTAATGGTTGTGCGATTACCCATCACAACTCTCCTCTCAGGAAGTTTCATCCTGACTCCAATACCGTTTGGGTGAAAAACAATCCTCATATCTTCTCTAAACCTTAACCCCTTGACTTTAAAAGTGTGCTGTCTTGTTCTTGTCCCTTTGACTGAAAGGAGCAGCTGCTGTATAGCCACACTGTCCATGCCCCTCGTAATCTTACCCTTCTGAATCAAGTCCCCTTCATCCTTCTCTGTTCCAGTGTAAACAGCGCGATCTTATCCAGCCTCTCCATAGCTGATATGCTCCATCCCAAGGAACATCCTGGTGAATCTCATCTGCACCCACTCCAGTGCAATCACATCCTTCCTGTAATGAGGTTCCCGGAACTGCTCACAGTATTCCATCTGTGGCCGAATCAAAGTTTTGTGTAACTGTTATAATCTATGTCTGAATGATTAAAGGCTACGCCGACTGTCGCATGTGACTTCTGAACTAACCTATTACTCTACCTAGTGGCATTCAGGGATGTGTGGAGAAGCACCCTCTGAGCTTCCTAGTGTGCTTCCATTCATTGAATCCTCCCCTGTCTGGTTCCTTCTTCCAAAGTGCATTACCTCATATTTATCAGGGTTGCAATCCATCTGCCATTGCTCTGCCCATCTGATCATTCCACCTGTATCATCCTGTAACATAAAACCTTTCTCCTCACTGACAACCACCTGGACAATCTCTGTGCTCTGGCAGGAGACAGAGAGTACTGGTCGAAAGCTGTTTGTGTGATTGGTGACCAGTCTCCCCTGGCGCATCAAAGGGACCAGTGCTATGTCCCTTATTATTTGTGGTATTTAGAAATGATGAAGATGTGAATGTGGAGGGGGGGGGGGTAGGGCGGGGAGTTGGGGGATGATGAGAGTGTGTTACAGATGCTGGAATCTGTACTGAAATCAACACATGCTGGAGATCACAGTGACTCAGACATCATCCATGGTGAGAGAACACAGAGTCTTTCATCGCCTATGTTCTGATTCCCTTCAAACAAAGCAAACTGAAGTTTTACCTTCCCCCGCTTGTGTATGTTCCTCCCAATACAATTTACTTTATTGTATTAGGGCTAACTTACTGTATGAATTCTTTTAAAATCCTCCTGATATCGAACTATACCACATCCACTTGTTCTCCATTGTTTAGATCGACAAGGGACTTTTCCAGCAAACGTTTTGTAAATGTTGCCTTCCCTTTCAGAAATCTAGCATCATTCTCTCGACGTTTGCTATAACATTCCAAGTGTCCAATTTCACAATCTTTATAATAAATTCCGACAAATTCTCCACTGTGAACAATACGTTTACTGGTCTGTACTTCACCATTCTCCCTCTTCTTCACTTTGTAAATCCTTAGAATGCATTTATAACCTTCCAAATTGAAAAAGTAAAAATACAGTGATTCCCAATGCAATTATTATGTCCATTTCTGCTTTCTCTGAAATTCTGGTATGAAGTACATTTGGTCTATCAGACTTATAAATATCAATACTCAAGGACAGTTTTCAAACTGTACCTTGTCACTGATATGAATAATTGTAGTATTCAGTTACACAAGTCCAATTGTCACTTGGTATTCCCGGGAGATTTTCTGGACCTTCCTCCGTGAAGACAGACATAAAGTAACTGGTTAGTTTCCCCTTGTTATTGTTTCCGTTCTCCACAATAAATTATCCTGTCCACACATTCACTCTTCCACATTTGACCTTGTTTTTTATTTTCCTTTCAAATATTCAGAGGTTTTTCGTCAGTCTTTTTGTTTCTGGTTAGTTAATATTGCTGCTTTCTTTATAATTTACTTATCAGTTTATCAGTCCTCTTTTGTTGCAGCCACAATTTCAATGAATCCACAATAGACTGACCCTTCTCTAACGAAACTTCCATCGATCTAATGCAATTCTTAACTTCTTTTGTTCACCATCGTTGAGTCACCTTTCACTTTTGCGAATTATGCCTTGGAGGGATATATGCATATTGTAGACCTTACAGTGTTTCTGTAAAAAACAGACATTTCCTGTCTTTCATTAAGTCACGTTCATATACTTTTCAAATTCACTAAAGCCAAGTTTATTCTCGTATCTTAATGGCTTGCACGACTCAGGTATATGCCCGTAATATAAGAGAAAAAATCTGCTTGTATTCAGCCGTCATGTAAAATTCAATATATTAAGATCATTATTCCCCAAAGCTCCTCTACAGCAAAGTCTTCGATTTGCTCTTCTGATCACACAACACCAACTCCAAAATTGCCTGATCAACAGTTCGATGCTCAATTTACTACTAAAGCAACCCATCTCAGACATGCTCATGAAATCCATTTTCGCAGCATTAACATTCACTCGGGTAAACACTGGTGAGATGTAACTTGAAGCTGTCCATTATTGCTCACAAACCTGTATGTCTAATTTCCTGTTTTCTAGCATACACAACTTTTGTATTGCAGCTTTCACTTTGATACATAACTCTCATGTATGTTTGCTTCTCCTTGCTGTTTCTAAGATGCACCTTACCAGATTCTGTGGAACCTGAGTGACGTGGGGTGTGGCGAGATTAATGGTAGATACAGACAAGATGTTTGGCGAGGCATATCTCAACATGGTTATTATCTCACCACATCTTCCCCGTTCTTTTCAAGCGTCATTCTGAGATTTTCTCCGATCTCCCGCTATGCTGGTGGAGTAGAGAAGGACAATGAACTTTTAGCAAACCTCTGTATTCCCCAAACAGCTGAGACTGCTCTAACCTGGGTGCGAACTTTACAGCAGGGTGGTAAAGTGTTCCTGCTGCTGTACAGGGTCTTAGTGAGATCACATCTGGAGTAGTGCACACAGATTTAATCTCCTCACTGGGGAAGAGTTGTTGGAATGAACTCAAAGATTGTTCCCCCAGCTGATTTCTGCAACGAAGGTTTAAATCATAAAATCCCTGCAGTGTGGAAGCAGGCCATTTGACTCATCGACTCCACACTGATCCTCCGAAGAACATCCCATCTAATCCCACCACCCACCCCATCCAATCTTGTAACCTGGGATTTTCTATGACTGATGCACCTGGCCGCCACATCCCCGAACTTTATGGGTAATTTAGCTTGGCCAATCCACCTTATCTGCACATTTTGGGACTGTGGGAAGAAACTGAATGCTGAAATTGTACTAGGATCTTTGGTGCAGCGAGGCAGCAGTGCTAACCTCTGAGCTACCCAGTGTGGGCAACACAACTTGCCTGCAAAGTTCAGCCCTTGAAGAATGACATTTGAGCAGGCATATTCCATAAGTCCCCAAACCTGTCATTGAGCAACAGGAGGTGGACATTGAGATCTTCAGTGGCTTGGTCAGGAACAGGAGCAGGACACGCAAGTCCACTGAGACTACAATGGAAGAATACCAGGAAGTGTAAAGCAGGAACAGAATGAGCCCAATCAGACACTTATGCCTCTTACGCAGCAATTGGAGCAGATCTTTTACAGCCTTGTGCCCGTTAGACAGGAATTGTGAAATGAAACATGGATGTTATAGAAAGGGAAGGACTTCGAATAACCAGCTTCACTGGGGAATGAAAAGTAGTGAGAAAACGTTTGGGATTGAAGACACATTATTAGAATCCGTTATGAAGGTATAAATAACAGGAGATTTCCAAAGTCAAGCCACAATCCACTCCAGTCAACATAGTTTTATGAAGGATAAATCATGTTTGAATGATTGACTAACTTTCTTTAAATAAAACGTAACAAGCAAGGTGGATAATGGGGATCCTATAGATGTATTATATCTGGACTTCCAGACATCAGTGCATAACGTGCATCGCAAAAGATTAATATGCAAGACAAGACCACATAGTATTAGGAACAATTTACTTTCTAGAGGAGAGGATTAGCTAACCAGTAAAAGCCATGAAATGGAGCTGCTGGTTTTGGACTGAGTAGGACAAGATCAAAAATCAAACGGCACCAGGTTAGAGTCCAATAGGTTTATTTATAAACACAATGTTTTATTGCGCTGTTCCTTTATAGGTGTAAGAGAGAGGAGGACCTTAAACACAGAAGTTTTATGCGCATGAATTAGACACACCTAACAGGGCTCTTAAATACTTAATCAGTTAGAGTGGATGTGCAAGTTTGATTGATTATTATGCAAATCGCAGAATTTATTTCAAGTCACTGCCTGGAGATACCTTCAGGTAAATGAAGTAACACTTGCGGTCAGACAATGTATTCTAAGCGGGAGGCCTTATTTGGACGCTGTCATTGTCTTCACCTGGAGTCAGATGGTTTTATTTACAAAGTAGGAGTTTATAAAATATCACATTGACTGACTGAATACAAATTGTACGTATTTGGAAAAAAATAAAATGCATTTGCAAATACAAATGATCAAATGCAAGTTCAACCTGCAGATTTATATGTGCATACGTGTGTGTGCATAAGTCGGAGAGAGGGGCGTGTCTGTGTGAAGGGAACAGAGAGGGAGAGAGAGTGAGACTGTGTGTACGTGAGAGAGAGTGAGAGGGTGTGTATGTATCTGTGAATGCAGGAGTTAGAGAGCGAGGCTGGGTGTGCATGCGTGCGTGTGACAGAGTGGAGTGCGCATGTGCGCATGTGAGAGACGGAGAGTGAGAATGTGTTTGTGGAGCAGATAGGGAGAGTGTGCATCAGTGTATGTAAGGGGGAGAATGAGAGGATGTGCTTGTCCAGACGAAAACACATACAGATACAGCACATCCCTTTCCCCACACACACTCACTCCGTGTTTTCAGTGTCACCTTTATGCAATCTCTGCTCCATTTGGTGTCCATGTCACGGACCCAGATGCAGTAACTACAGTCCCCATGCTCCATCCAGAGTTGGGTCAGCAATTCCTCAGATCTCCCTGGATGTCTGACGCAGCTCACAGCACAACCTCCAGCAAACCATCCCCAGACCCTCCACTAACTTTTCAATAACAGGAGTCAGTCACAAGCCCCTCAGCTACAAGTTAGATGTCTGTTCCTTAACAATTGTACTCTAGGATTTCCCTCATGTTACAGACGCATGATCAACTGAGAGAGTCAAACGGAGGCGTTCCATGGGCAGGTGCATACCAAGTTTCAAAAGCGTGACTCAGAGCTTACTGGAACACCCCTGTCCATGGAACACGACATGGGACACAATGTGAAGTGAACAACAGACTAACACACACCATTTCAATGGTTCTGAGCTTCACAATGCCAGCAATCGATTCAGGAGGAAGTCAAAAACTACAGCCAGGGAAAGATACAGAAAAAAACAAATAATTTATTAACTAATAACTTGCTGAAAATATGGATAAGGAGATGGGGGGATTGGAATAACGGGATAAGTGACACAATGATCGGTCCGATCTCAAGAAAGCAAACATTGAATAGAGACATTGCCATATCCGCTAGAGTGCTCCATTGCTTCAAATTCTGAATCTGCTTCACAGAACCAGCCCAGACACCGCAAACTTGGGTAAGGTAACGGCTAAAATAGAGAGCTGTACAGGCCGTGCTAGTGGATTACTCGATAAACTGGACTATCTGCACAGCAGGGGGACCATTGCAAACCTTTGCCAGGATATTGCAACACTCTACCACTCCCCTCTGCCTCCTACCTTTGAGCCAGTTTTGTATCCATATGGCTTTCATATGAACCAACCTTGGCAAACAGATGACCATACACAATGTTATTCAATGCCTTAGTGAAGTCCGTATTGACAATGTACACCACTCTATCACAATCTTATTAGTCGCTTATTCAAAAAACTCCCAGTCAAGTCAGTGAGACACCATATTGCTTGCACAAAGTCACGTTTACTATTCCTAATTAGTCGTTACCTTTCAAAATGCGTGAAAATCCAATGACTCATAATTCCCTCCAACAACTTACCCACCACTGACGTCAGGATCACTAACCTTTCCTTATTACCTTTCTTAAATCATTTATGTAGTGGCACCACGTAGCCACCCTCCAGTCTTCCGACACTTTTCCTGTGGCTATTAATGATAGCAAGGTGCCCAGCAAACACTTCCCTAGCTTCCCACAGAGTTCTAGTGTGCATCTAATAAAAACCAGGATATTTTCCTGCCTTTGCATGTTTTAAGACCTCCAGCAGCTCCTCTGTAATACAGACACCTTCCAAGATGTCACTACTTATATCCCAATTTCTCTAGCTTCCATATCCTCCTGCACAGTAAGTACTGATACAAAATATTTGTTCAGTACCTCCCCCATTTCCTGTTGTTCTGCACATGGGCAGTTTTGCTGATCTTTAAGGACGTCTTATTCACGCCACAATTATTCTTTTGTCCATAATGGCACTCATCCACAGACTCTATCAACAAACATATCGACCTGGACCCAATATACCGGCCAATACAGCGGACAGCTCGAACTGCCAACCGGAAGTGGCAGAGACAGGCCACGATAAATGCCGGAGGAAACAACACAGAAGCGCTTCACAGGAGGCTCCCAAGCACTGAGGATGTCACCTGGACAGGGGACGAAACATTTGCAAGACAAATTCCCCGCTCGGCGAACAGAACCACAACAAGACTTGTTGGTTTGTTCCATCTAACTGTGCTCAGTAAGTGGTGAGATTACAAACCTGCATCAGCCCATGGAGTATCAGTACTTACTCAACCTAGGACAGCCCAGACATCTCTGAAGGCATCCATATTAATTCACATGCTCAGTGCAATAATCGCCCAACAACAGCATCAGCATTATTTCAGCTGTTTGACCCCATTATTTTAAGGATATCAATAACATAAAAACAGACTTTGCTTCATTATTATATCGACTTCTCGTGTAAGGTTGTTATTTCTCTGAAGAATAATAAATTCCTTCTCATATATTTGCATTGACAAAAAGTTCATTTTCCTGCGAGCAGCTTGTGTAACACTCCATCCACCAGCAGAAATATTTACTCCCAGCTAAACCAGTACATAAGATGCACAGCTAGCACTCCCTCTCAACAGCCACTTGGATGGACCAACACCAACTGGACTGGAAGATCTCAACGGCATTAATGCTGGTCTAGCTCCATTAAAATCCCAAATGAACTAAAACACAATTTGATTTTCTAATAATTATTAAGCAATGAGGACATCTTATTGATCCACTGAGTTTTTCGCTGTCGTTAATGTTGTCCGATCTATTTCAGTGAAACCATTTCATGTTTAAATTGAAAGAACAAAAATGCTCAGATCACAGATACAAGGTAACGCAGCTTTTAAACGCAAAATGCCAGGGGATAGTAGGCTATAAATCTTCAGGAAACTGGAAATAATGTAGTTTGGTGTTTTCTGGCTGGCATAGATGTATTGGGCTGAAAGAGCTGTTTGCATGCGATATGAGTCTAATTGTTGGAAACAGAGAATGAAGTCTCACTATTTCCATAGCTTGTGAGCATCAAATAGTGAGGAATACAATCTCCAAGGGCACACAGGATTTGAAGCTATATCATTCTCCCCTAACTATCAAATTGTTGAGAACCCCGTTTCTCTCTTTGTAACATTCCTGTTAGTGTTCCTGCGGCACAAGGACCCCTGGGGTTTATCACCATATTCTGAATAGAAATTAAACGCAGGCAACAGAATGCTGGCCTTGGTAATGAAACACACCTCACAAGAACAACTGAAAGGAATCTGCTGTATTAAAGTTATCCATTCGACCCAATCTGATTTCTAAAGCAGTTTCAAGCAAGGTTTTCCCTTTGCCATATATTCCTGACCTCTCGATAACATCATGAATCTTTCCTGCGTGCTTTTCAGTGCCATTTAAAAGTCACATTTGGAAAGCTGTGCCTAAAAATTTGAAAGGAAACGTCTTCATGTTCATGACAAGCGTGTCATATTTTTTTCAGTATCTAAAGACAATAGAAATATAAAAGCTAGCATCAGGAGTAAGGAATCAAAACAGCTCCGTCATGTGATAAGGTCGTGGATGATCTGATTGTGACCTCGATCACACATTCCTCCTTTGCCCTTAAAACGTTAGTGCTTCACTCTTAATCGAGAGTCTGCCTGCATCTGCCTTAGGAATATTCAATGACTTATTTTCCATCGCTATCTGAGAAGAGAATTCCACAAAGACACAACACTCTGAGAGGATTACACCAAATCCCATCTTCTTAACAGAGACATTCTTCAGTTTTATAATCCATCCAATCATGGTAATCTCTCACACAAGCTGAAACATTGCCTCAGAATTCAACTTGAAAGACTACTTGGAATATTCCGTGGTTTAACAAGATCACAAATTGTTTGCCTAAACCCCAGCAGATCCAGGGCCAGTAAGCTCATGATTTCCTCTATAGATAAACGCTCCTCACAGGAGTCAGCTGAATGAATCTTCTATGGATTGCATTTCATATCATTGTGGCCATCGCTCTCTCAATGTGGTTATACCACTACATTGTAAACCTGTAGAAAATCATCCCTACTTTTAAACGTATTCTGTATCACAAAGTTTCAACATTCATCTTACCACCCTAGAAATTTGATGTACACGTAAAGTTTTTATTTTGTAATCCAAGTGCCCGCTTCCTCTGTGCCTCAAGACAATCTCTCCACTCTGTTTCCATTCAACCCGCCAATATCTTTGAGCACAGACACATTTTACCGACTATGTTCCATACACCAATATTTGGCTGTTCACTTGACCCACCTTAATCTCTTTATAGACTCATATCCTCTTCACATCTTCCTTGTCTAACAGTTTCAACAGGTTGTATTCTTCCCTAATACAGACAGAATATTTGACCAATGTGGTGATATTGTGAAGTAACTTAAAATGAAACATTTTTACTCCATGTCTAAACTATAAATTTGAGACAATGCTAAAGTGTTTTGGAGTCCCATCACTCAGTTCCATTACTCAAAACAAAGTCAGATAGTGTGGAATGTGTGTGGGTCGAATTGAGCAACCGCAAAAGTGAAAACCATAGTTGGAGTAATGTACAGGCCTATGAATCATAGTCAGGAGCTGGGATGCATGATACACCAGGAGATAGAAAAGATGTGTAGGAAAGATAAAGTTACAGTGACTGGGGTGATTTCAATATGCAGTTGTACTGGGAAAAGCAGTGGTAGTGGTTTGCAAGGGAAATAATTTGTGGAATCTCTACGAGATTGCTTTTTGGAGCAGCTTATGGTGCAGGCAACGAGGGAACGGGTAATATTCGACTTAGAGTTGTGAAGTGAGGCAGCCTTGATAATGAAGCTTAAGGTGAAGGCAGTGATCATAATATGATTGAAAATACTCTTCAATTTGAGAAGGAGAAAGTAGAATCGGTGTTAATATTTCAGCTGAATAAAGGCACCTACAAAGATATGACGGATGAGCTGGGAAGAATTGACTGGGAGAGGAGTCCAGCAGGAAAGATAGTCGAATAGTAATGTTGGGAATTTCTCGGAGCAATTTAGGAGTCATAGTAGAGATTCATCCCGAGGTAAAATATGCATGGTACAGGGAGGATGAGGCAACCATGAATGACTGGGGCAGTAAAGGCTAGGGTAAAAGACAAAGAGAAAGCAGATATCATGGCAAATGGCAGTGGGAAACCAGAGGATTTGGAGGCTGGCAAAGACAGAGGGCAAAAAAATAAGGAATAAGGAGGGAGAAGATTAAATATGGGGGTAAGCTCTCAAGTGATACAAAGATGACTGTAAGGGTTTCTTTAGATATATAAAGGGCAAAAAAGAGAAGCAGAAGTGGATATTGGGCCACTGGAAAATGACGCTGAAGAGATAGTCGTGTGGAACAAATAATAGATAAGACACTGAATAATTATTTCACGTCAGATTTCTCGGTGGAAGACATGAATAATATCCCAAAAATTCAAGAGTGAGGAGGCTGAGCTGATCAGGACAAGCCGCTCGAAAAACTAAATGGATAAATAAGCTGGATGGAGACATTAATGGTGATCTTCCAGGAATCTCTAGAATCAGGGAGGGACCCAGAAGACGAGAAAATTGTGAACGCGACACCCCATTTTTAAATAAATGGTTTTGTTGAAAAAAGATGATTTTTGAATTTTTTTGCAAAATTACAAAAATAGTACAAACCAGTTGTTCAGGTGCCATGTGAGCCCTATGAAGTATCTTCAACTGGATAGCCTGAGTTCTGTTACAATATAATAATAACCCCATTATAGAATTTAAAAACAAACTACTAATCTATTCTACAAACTATCAAAAAATACATTAGGATATCCTGCATTACTAGCATTAAACAAAAGGAGAAAAGAAAATAAATAAGTAAATAAATAACTTTTGTACATATTCAACACATATTTCTATCAGGTCATAACTGTACCCGTATTTATACGGGATACCTCCTCCCGAACCAGCCAGAACCATCCCCACGGCTATTCAAAGGCCCTGAATCATGTGGCTGCTAAATGTTTGTCAATGTAGTTCAAAAAGGGCTACCATGTTCTCTAAAATAATTTAGTTTATTGGTGCACCATATTCATAAGGAAGTCAAGGGGGATATATTCCATGACTATGCTATGCCAATTAAAAGTCCTGGGAGTCCTTCGGATACCCAATTCGATAAAATGTTTTTTCCTCACACAAAAAGAAAGGTTGGTAAATAATTTCCTCCCGTATATATCAAAAGAGAGGAAATTTGGGGAGCCCAAAAGTAGAAACACTCCGTCCAACCCAATCTCCGTACCCAAAATCTTTGCCAAGGCATTCACTACTGTGTCCCAATACTTGCGGATCTTATGGAATGTCTACAGACAATGCCTGAGAGGACCAACTTCTATATTGCATATAGAACACACTGGTAATGCTCCTGCCTTAAACTTTGCAAGTCGCTCAGGTGCCATGTGAGCCCTATGAAGTATCTTCAATTGGATAGCCTGAGTTCTGTTACAGACAGAGACCTTCCTAGCGTTGTCCCAGTTGTCTTCTCACATCTCTAACGAGATTTCCATCCCCAATTCTTTACTCTGGGTTTGATATAACTGTTTTGCTTGGGAGGCTTCAATATCTAACCAGATTGATTGTGGTTCACAAGAGACCCAGTCAGCTATATAAGGTAATAGGGCGTTCAATTCGAACCTCCTGTAATTCGGAAAATCCAGCCCACCCTTTACTTGTGGAAGCTGCAGCTTTTCTAATTTAATAAGGGGCTGTCCATGACTCCAAATAAAGGAGCCGAGCCAATCATAAAGCTTACGCAGCGCCTGCCTCGGCAGCATCAAGGGGAGCATTCTCATATTGTATAAAAGGCAAGATAGGATATTAATATTGACCAAAGCTATTATACCGAGCCAGGATATCGGGAGATCTTCCCAGCGTTGAAGGTCCTATCTTTTTTCTCCAATAAATGCATATAATTTGCTTTATATAGCTGACCAAATGCCGGAGTATTAAAAATACCGAAGTAAAGAAAACCTCGTAGTTACCACGGAGAGGGGAAGTGGGATCCATCCGGAAAATTGGATATACTGGCAAGACCTGCGAGTGGCATGGCCTCCGATTTCATAAAATTGCTTTTATAACCTGAGAACATTCCAAATAAGTTAATCACTTGAATTAAGTGGGGCACAGATTTCAATGGATCATTTAAGAAAAGGAGGACATCATCCGTATAGTGAGTAATTTTGTGCTTATCCGATCCAACCTGTGGAGCCATTATATTAGGGTTGGCTCGTATAGCTTCCACCACCACTTCAATCACTAGCGTAAATAATAATGGTGAGAGAGGGCATTCTTAATGACAATCTCTGCAAACGCAAAAGCTATCCAAACTTAACCCATTGGTGATCACCGCTGCTTTGGGATCATTATATAATACTGTAACCCATTTAGTAAAGACCTCTACAACACCAAACTATTCCAGCGCATAAAAGAGGGATGGCCATTATACCCGATCGAATGCCTTCTCAGCCTCCAGAGAGACAACTAATACCGGTATCGCTCCCTGCTGGCAGGCTTGTGCCCATGTTTAAGACTTCTAATGTTATTAGTTGATTTGCGACCCTTTATACACCCTGTCTGGTCCTCTTTTATAATTAATGGTAAAACGCTCTCCAGTCTTAATACCAACATTTTAGAGAATATTTTAAAATCCACATTCAAAAATGATGGAGGTATGTATGAAGAGCAGTCATCTGGGGCCCTTCCCTTCTTAAAAATGACAGAAATATTTACTTCTCTCAGAGATGACGGGAGGCAGCCCTGACTATATGAATAATTATACCTATTTATAAGTGGCCTGGCCAATTACCCAATATATTCTTCATAAAACTCAGGCTGGAATCCGTCTGGTCCGGGCCCTTTGCCACTCTGGAGCTGCCTCACTGCCCCCTGTATATCCTGGGTTGCCAGGAGACATTCAACGACAACACCCACTCCGAGGTTAGGCCCGGGAGTGCCAGATTCTATTTAAAAAGACTCTCTTTTCTTCATTCTATCCTCTCAGCTCTTTGACCTATCCAATTCGAAATAGAACTTTCTAAAGGCTGCATTGATCATTTTATGATCACATATCAGGGCACCGGCACTCTTTCTAATAGACATAATGGCTTGGGGAGCCTTTTTCTTTCTGGCAAGGTATGCTAGATACCTGCCAGGCTTGGCAGGTATAATCTCTGGTATAAGGTCTAATAATCTCTGCTTCACAAATAATAGCTCCCTCTTTGCTGTTTGAGTAAGTGTGGTATTCAAAGTTGCTCTAAGGGCTGTGATCCGCTGTAGTTTAGTAATGGAGTGTCCAACCACATACGCTGTCTCACCCCCCTTTAGGCGGGCCTCGAGCAGACACTGTTGTTCTCACTTTTGTCTTTTCCAGATCACAGAATATGAGATAATCAAACCTCACACATATGCCTTAGCAGTCTCCCACATCACCGAAGTGTTACCGGCCGTACCTGAGTTGATGTCGCTGAAGGTTTTAAATTCCTGCAAGAAATATTTTATGAACTTACTATCCTTCAATAGGAAATGGTCCATACCCCAATGTCGGGAAGCTATCTCGTCATCACTAGTCTTAACCTCCATATATACTGCGGCATGGTTGGAAATAGATATATCACCTACTTCACAAAACAATATTGAGTTCAAAAGGATCGAGGGGACAGAAACATATCGATTCTGGTATGGCACTTGTGTAGGTTAGAATAAAAAGTAAAGTCTCGAGCCTCCAGGTGAAGACACGTCGACACATCGACCATCCCCAAATCCCTACTCAGATCCGCCAACTGCCTAGATCGCAAAGATATGCCCACAGAGCTCTTAGGTATTCTGTCCATTCCTGGGTCGATGATATAATTATTTTCCTCCCCAATAATTGTGTGGTGCACCCCGAGAGCCATCTCCTTGGAAAATGCTTCCATTACAAATTTAATAGTGTGCACTGGGGGGCAATAAAGATTCAAAATCCCAGATTCCTTTCCATGTATGAGTGTATATCTTAATATATACCATCCAGAGTCATCTTTTATCTGGCTTACCATTTGGAAGGGAAGATTCTTCCGAATAAGAATGGCTACTCTCCTACTTTTTGAGCTGAAAGATGAAAAGAACACCTGGCCAAAACCACCCTATTGCAGCTTCGAATGCTCCTCATCAAGTAGATGTGTCTCCTGTAGAAGGGATTCATCCGCCCTTTCTTTTTTAAGACTTGATAATATCTTTTTCCTTTTGTTTGGTGATGGCTCCCCTTGACATTCCAGGTGCACCACTAGACGAATGACTAGCCATGATAGTCCAAGCGAGACCGAGACCCCCCAGGAGGGAGAACCCCACCAAAAACACATTGAATAAAAACCAAAAATGATTCACAGATAAAAAAAACATTCTGTAAACGGCTAAATCAAAACAACTAAGAACTCTTCCAAAAAACAAATAACATAAAACATACTTAAAAGGAGACTTTCCCCCTTGTTCACAGGAGGCAATACTACCTTCCAATAATTCCGCCATAACATCTCCCAGCCAGAGGCATGCCCTCGGCCCAGGCATGACAAATTAGAGTAAATAAATTCCAATATCTTTTAAGACAGAAGTTAAAGGTGTGGCACACACACTCATTCCCCCACCACACCATCAACTAGATACACTTAGCAAAACAACACAAGATGAAAATACATAAAATTACAAAATTACAATCCCAGCAAGTAATAAGCAACCAATTAAAAAAAATACACTCAGATACGTCCCCAAAGCTCACGAGCTATAGATAAGAGTCCATAGAAAGGATAAGGAATGATCCACACCCCACCCGCCCACCTAGAAAGATGGAGAAGAGAAAGAGGCAGAAAGCAGGAGAAAAAAACAAAAGGAGGGCAACATAAAGTCATTATCCATGCGGTTCAAGTCCCCCAGTGTATTTGAGAGCATCCAATAATTATTTAACTTTTTCTGGTGATCCGAAGTTATACACAGATCCTCCATGACTGCAGTATAGCGTTGCCGGATATCGCACAGATTATTAAATCCCTCAGATGGTTCTTCGCCTCCTCAAATGTCTTCCTCTTGTGGATCACAGCCGAAGAAAAGTCCTGAAACAGCATTATCATGGAGCTCTTGTATATCATGGCATTGGGACCCAACCCCAAGTATACGGAGGCCTCTAGCAGCATTTGGTTTTCCCTGTAATGCTGTAGTTGAACTAGGACTGGGCAGGGACGATGGTCCGACCTCGGCCGGCGCACGGCAACCCGGTGGGCCCGTTCAGCCCACACCTGGTCCAGCTCTGACTCCAGTTCCAGCAGCTGTGGGATCCATTGCTCCAGGAAATCAACACGCGGGCCTTCCTCCTCCTGTTCAGGAAGACCAAGTAACTGAATACTTTTCTGACGACCAGGATTTTCGAGGTCGTCAATATGTTCCTATAACGTAAAGACTCGGTATTCCAGAGCCCAGACCTGACCCATGGATAACACAACAGTAGTCCTGGAGGCCACGGCCTGTCACTCCGCCCTTCACGACACGCTGCCCGAGTTTCTCGATCTCTCCGTCATGTCTCTGCAGCATGACCGAGACTGACGCCCACTTGGACTGGGTCTCTTCAATGGACGCATCAATCTTCTCTCGGAGTTTAGCAAGCTCCGAGATCAGGCTCGCCCCTGCAGGTGAGTCCCCAAGAGCGGCCGCAGACGTCAGTCTTGCTGTGGAGTGGCGGGGAGGGATCCCTCCCTGTTGTGAACTGCGAGAGCCTTTACCTTTGGTCATTTTAAAAAGCGTCAAACTGATAAAGTTTGATGCAGAATGGCCAAGGCTGCTGGGTAAAAACTATTTTAAACAATTTAACAGGTGAGGTGAGGGTGGGTACCCCATTTTGCCTGAGTCTTGGGCAGAGCCCTGCAGACTCAGACCTACTGGCGTCGCCGCGATCTTGGATTTCCCTGACACCCTGTTTAAAAGGGGAATAAGGCAAAAGACAGAAAATGACAAACTGATCAGCCCAACCTCGATCGTGGGTATGTTCCTGGAATCCATTGTGAAGGATGAGATTTCTGAATATTTGCCAGTGCCTGGTAAAGTAGGGCGAAGTTAGTATGGTTTCCATCCAGTGGAGGTCATGCTAGTGAATCTGGTAGAATTGTTTGAGAATGTAACAAGCAGGTTAGACCAAGGAGAGCCAATGGGTACTATGCATCTGGATTCAAGAAGGACCTTGACAAGGTGCCTCACAGGAGGCTGCTGAGTAAGATAAGAGCCCATGGTGTCAGAGACAACATACTAGTGTGTACAGAAGCTTGTCTGTTTGGCAGAAAGTAGAGAGTGGGAATAAAAAGGTCCTTTTCAGGATAGCAGCGGAAAACAACTGGTGTTCCGCAAGGGAACCACAGCTTTTTACCTTGTACATTAATGATCTAGATGAAGGAACTGAGGGCACTCCGGCGAGGTTTGGAGATGATGCAAAGATAGGTAGAGGGACAGGTATCATTGAGATGGCAGGAAGGCTGCAGAAGAATTTAGACAGGTTAAGAGAGTGGGCAAAGAAGTGGCAGATGGAGTACAACTTGGGAAAGTACGAGGTAGACGAGAGGTATGGGCTATTTTTTCACTGGGGAGAAAATTCAGAAGTCTGAAGCATAAAGAGTTTTGCGAGTTCCAGTCCAGGATTGAGTTACAGTAAATGTGCAAGTTGAATCAGTAGTTAGGGAGGTGTTGCATCTGCCGCTGAGTGTCTTTGAAATCTTATATTCAGCAAAAGAAATGAGTCCAGCCTTAAAAACAATAATATTTATTTGTTGAACACAATTAATATTAGAACGATGAATCGTATTATAACAATGAAAAACACTACAAGCTATCTTATGGTTTAACTTAACTTTGGATGATCACATACCACCCCACGAGAAGTTGACCGGATTTCACATGGTGAAGTCTTCTTGCTCTTCTGAGGGTCTTGCAGGTGTCTTCTCTTTCAGTGGTTATTCTCGAGTTACCACTCTCTGAGCGGTTTTATGGTGATTCTTATTCTTCCAAGTCCTCACGTCTTTTTTGGGAGGGTGTGGAGGATCTGCCAATGGAATGATCAGGTCCATTTATCCTGATCAATCAGTCCCAACCTGGGGTTGTCGCATTGATGGCCCAAGGGCGAATTTCCATTATCCCATTCTGGTCCAACCTCAGGTTGGCGTTACAGGGTCTGTAGCTGTCAGGTTTGTTCGCAAACCATCTGTGGGTAGCTGCAGCCTGTTTGGATTCTGCCGCATGTTTGCAAACACAGAGACTTTAGTCAAGGCTGGGATCCATTTCCAAGCATGCTTTAATTATTATTCATTTCTGTAACTCCATGTTAAATTTATTATTGCCCATTCCTAAGATTATTCTTTCAGGTGGTCCATCTGGTCAGAAAGGCAAATACAGTGATGGCATTTATTTTGAGAGGACTTGAATATTAAAGCAGCAATGGATTTCTGAGGCTGAGTAAGACTCAGGTTAGACCACAGTTGGAGTATTGTGTACCGTTTTGAAGTATTGTGTAACGCCCTGGAGCGTGTTCAGAGGAGCTTCATAAGAATGGTCCTAGGAATGAAAAGCTTAACATATGACGTCTCTGGGTCTATACTCGCTAGAGTTTATAAGGGTGAAGGTGGATCTAATTGAACCATACAGAATACTGGTTGCATGGTCAGAGTAGATGTTGGTAAGATGCTTCCACTGTTAGGAGAGAAAGGACTGAAGGACATAACCTGAGAGTCAAGAGAAGATCTTTTAGAACGGTGTTAAGAAGAAATGTTTTCAGCCTGATAGTGGTGAGTCTATGGTAAGGATGGCAGTTTGCTTCCCAAAATGAAATTAGTGAACAAGGTGAGTTTTGCTTGGCAATCGATTCATAACCACCATCAGTCCCTTAAATCCAGATTTGAAGTCAAGCTCCGCCAATTGCTGTGGCAGGATTTGAACTCAGGTCATTTAAACATTATCTGGGTTTATCACATAAGAATTCAGCCATAACACCACGGGGCCACTGACTTGCCCAATTCTCCACAGTGTGACTAACTTGCGCAGTGTGACATGCTCTGTGATTTGCCTTCAAGTTTTCCTGGACTTCCTTATCAAGATATGAATGATTTTTCCCTGTTGTGCAATTCCTCTTCGGTCTTTAGTATCTCCCTAATTTTCTTGCCAAATTTCTTCAGCAGTCCTGCCTTTGAATGATCTTTTCTCCCCCAAGTCCACCACAGCTAAATCCATCCGTGGCCAGTATAATTATTATTGGCTAACACTAAAACTCTCATGTATGACTCAGTCTTCACTCTTTCAATCTGAATGTGAAACTTCAGCATGTTGTGGTTACTCTTTCCAAGGCAAAGCTCATCCACCAATCGTTCCTTGTTACATAATATCAAATCTAAATTAGCCCATTCTCTGGTTGGTTCCATAACATCCTGCTCTCAAAAATAATCTCTCATACATTCCATGAATTTTTATTCGAGGATAGCCTTGTCAAGTTGATTAATCGAGTCAATTTGCATGTTCAAACCATCCATAGTAACTGTTGTGCCCTTGTTAAAAGCCCTCTTTATTTTCTACTTCAGAAGTACTTTGGGGGGACAGTGGCTGAAAATTACTCTTCCCAAGAGGTTTCTTCTCTTTCCTTTTATTTGCACTGAGACTGATTTCGAATATGTTTTGGCACAAAACACTTTGAAAAGGTCTGAGTTCCCACTCGGGTGAGCAAATGTTTATTTTCTTTACACTAACCACATTTCACAGTAAATATCGAGGATTTAAGAGGGCTAAAAGTGGTCATGAGATATCTTTAGCAAACAGGGTTGAGGAAAATCCCAAAAGAATTCATATATTCTTATATAAGGAGCTAAAGGGTAACTAGAGAAATGTTTTGCCCACACAGGAACAAAGGACGAAAGTTATGCGTGGAGTCAGAGAAAATGGGTTAGATTCTTAACGAGTACTTTGCATCGGTATTCACCAAGGCGAGGGACATGACGCATATTGAGGTTCGGGATAGATCTGTGAGTACTCTGGGTCAGGTCGACATAAAGAGGGAGGAAGGTTTGCATATTCTAAAAGGTTGACAACTCCCCAGGTCCGGGTGGGATCTACCACACGATTCTGAGGGATGTGAGTAAGAAAATAACTGGGGCTTTAACATATATCTTTGCAGGATCTTTGCACATGGGGTACGTCCCAGAGGACTGAAGAGTTGCTCATGTTATCCCCTTGTTTAAGAAGGACAGCGGGAATAATCCAGGAACTTGTAGACAGGCAAGCCTGACATCAGTGGTAGGGAAGGTAATGGAGAATATACTGAGGGAGTTGTGGAAGGTGTTTTATAAGATTCTACATGGTAGGCCGATGGAGAAGGTGATGTCGCATGGGGTTCAGGGTGTTTTATCCAGATGGATAGAGGACTAGCTGTGCAACAGGAAACAGAGAGTAGTAGTGGAAGGGGATTACTCAAAATGGAGACCGATGACCAGTGGTGTGCAACAGTGATCTGTGCTGGGACCACTGTTGTTTGTAATATATATCAATGATTTGGAAGAATATATTAGTAGCCTGATTAGCAAGCTTGCAATGGCACCAAGATTGGTGGAGAAGCGTCTCGTGAAGGGGACTGTCAGCAGAATATAAATAGATTGGAGAGATGGGTACAGAAATGGCAGACGGAGTTCAATCTGTGCAAATGATGGCAATGCATTTTGGAAGATCCAAATCAAGAGCGAACAATACAGTAAATGGAAAAGTTGTGGGGAAAATTGATGGACAGCAAGATCTGGGTTTTCAGGTCCATTGTTTCCTGAAGGTGGCAATGCAGCTCAGGAAAGTGGTCAAGAAGGCATACGGCATGCTTTCCTTCATTGGATCAGGTGTTGAGTACAAGTGCTGTCAGGTCATGTGACAGTTCATTGGACTTTGGTTTGGCCGCATTTGGAATGCTGCATATAGTTCTGGTCACCACATGACCAAACGGATGTGGATGCTTTGAATAGAGTGCGGAGGTTCACCAGGATGTTGCCTGGTATGGAGTCTGGTTATGAAGAAAGACTGAGTAGATTAGGATGAGGGGGACCCGATTGAGAACTACATAATCAAGAGAGATATAGACAAGGTGGAAAGCAAGAAGCGTTTTCTCTAGATTGTGGAACTCAATTACTAGGGGGCATGAGTTCAAAGTGAGAGGGGAAAGGTTTAGGACAGATATATGTGGGAGGTTCTTTACACATAAGGTGGTAGCAGCCTGGAACGTGTTACCAGCAGAGGTGGTAGGGGCAGGAACAATAACAGCACCTAAGATATATCTGATAGATACATGAATGGGCAGGGAGCAGAGGGATGCAGACGCTTAGAAAATAGGTGGCAGGTTAGGAAAATAGGAGGATCTGTTCCTGTGTTGGAATTTGTTTGCTCTTTCTCACTCATTCTAAAAAAGACAAGCTTTCAACTTATTTTATGCTACAATTTAATAAAATAAACTATTTATTTGACAGTGCGTGTCAAATTATTGTCATTTCTCAATTACAGTCATAGAGTCAAAAAGATGAACAGCATGGAAACAGACCCTTCCGTCCAACTCGTCCATGCTGACCAGATATCCCAACCCAATCTAATCCCAGCTGCCAGAACTCACCCCAGGTCCCTCTAAACCCTTTCTATTCATATACCCATCCAGACAACACCTAAATGTTGCAATTGTACAAACCTCCACCACGTCCTCTGGCAGCTCATTCCATACACAAACTACCTTCTGTGTGAAAATGTTGTCCCTTTCATCTTTTTATATTTTTCCTTCCCAACCTATGCACTCTAGTTCTGGACTCGCCCACACCAGTGAAAAACCATTGTCTATTTTCACATTCATTCCCCTTATGATTTTATGAACCTCTATAAGGTCACCCCTCAGTCTCCAACGTTCCAGGGAAAATAGCCCTAGCCCATTCAAACCCCAGCTATAGCTTGAACCCTCCAACCTTGGCAACATCCTTATAAATCTTCTCAGAACCCTTTCAAGTTTCACAACATCTTACCGTTAGGAAGAAGTACGGAATTGCATACAATATTCCAAAAGCGGCCGAACGAATGTCCTGTACAGCTGCAACACAACCTTTCAACTCCTGTACTCAATACTCTGACCAATTAAGTAAAGCATACCAAATGCCTACTTCACTAACCTGCCTCCCTGTGACTTTACTGTCAAGGAACAATGAACCTGCACTCCAAGGTCTCATTGTTCAGTAACACTCCATTGGACCTCACCATTAAGAGTGCTGCTAAGATTTGCTTTCCCAAAATGCAGCATCTCACATTTATTTAAATTAAACTCCATCTGCCACTCCTCATCTGATTGGCCCATCTGATCAAGTTCGTCTTGTAATCTGAGGTAACCTTCTTCGCTGTCCACTATACCTCCAATTTTGGTGTCATCAGCAAATTTACTAACTATACCTCTATACTCACATGCAAATCATTTATATAAATGACGAAAAGTAGTGGACCCATTCCGATCCTTGTGACACTACACTGGTCACATGCCACCAATCTGAAAAAAAAACCCGCCACTGCCATTGCCACCCTCTGTCTTCTAACTTTAGCCAGTTCTGTATCCAAACGGCTACTTCTCCCTGTATTCCGTGAGATCTAACCTTGCTAACCAGTCTCCCATGGGGAACCTTATCGAATGCCTTACTGAAGTCCATATGGATCATCAATTCTGTTTGTTACTTCTGCAAAAAACTCAATAAAGTTTGTGAGACATGATTTCCCATGCACAAAGCCATATTGACTCTCCCTAATCAGTCCTTGCCTTTCCAAATACATGTACAACCTGTCCGTCAGTATTCCCTCCAATAATTTGCCCTCCAATGACATCAGGCTCACTGGTCTACAGTTCCCTGGCTTGTCCTTACCACATTTCTTAAATAGTGGCATCACGTTCGCCAACCTCCAGTCGCTGGCACCTCATCTGTGACTTTCAATGGTATAAGTGTCTCAGTAAGAGGCTCAGCAATCAATTCTCGAGCTTCTCACAGAGTTCTAGGTTGCACCTGATTGATCAGCTCCGTGGATTTATCCACTTTTATGCGTTTCAAGATATCCAGTACTGCTTTCTCTGTAATATGGACATTTTCAAGATGTCACCATCGATATCTCTGTATACCCACATCTTCCATGTGCTCCTCCGGAGTAAACACTGATACAAAATACTCGTTTAGTATTTCCCCTATCTCCTGCCCCTCCACACAAAGGCTGCCTTGCTGATCTTTCAGGGCTCTATTCTCTCCCTATCTACTCTTTTGTCCTCAATGTATTTGTAAAGTCTTTTTGGATTCTCCTTAACTCTATTTGTCAAAGATAGCTCATGTCCCCTTTTTAATTTGCTGATTTCCCTCTTTCGTATACTCCTCCTGCCTTTATACTGTTCTAAGGATTCATTGGATCTATCCTGTCTGTACCTGTCATATGCTGCCTTAATTTTCTTAATCAGACCCTCAATTTCTTTAGTCATTCAGCACTCTCTATACCTACCAGCCTTTCCTTTCATCCCAACAAGAATATACTGTCTCTGGACTCTCGTTATCTGATTTATGAAGGCTTCCTATTTTCTAGCCGTCCACTAACCTGCGAACATCTGCCGCCATCAGCTTTTAAAACTCTTGCCTCATACCGTCAAAATTGGCCTTTCTCCATTTGAGAACTTCAAATTTTAGATCTAGTCTACCCTTTTCCATCATTATTTAAAAACTAATAGAATTGTTGGCAAATAGCTGATGATCACATATTTCATGTGAGAAATTAAATCGATTGATTATATTTAAATGTGTAAGAGTTATAATTCTGTTTGATTGTTCAATCATTTACTCACTCTGAATGTGCAATCAGTCAGTGTTCAACCACTTTGCAAATGATAGAGGTACAATGTATGCATTTGAATACTGACATTCAATGCGTAATTGAGATCACCAAAATAGTCAGACAACATGTTCTTTATCGATACAAAAGAAAATGTGCATTCTTTACTTTTGTATCATAAAAGGTTGTTCATTGTATATATTTTAATTCCATCAATATAGAATCTACTTAATTGTTTTCAGAGATAATGCAGTTATTGTTCAGTTGAATAATTGTAGTTCATATTTTATTATTGCCCAATTCAAAAACATGGCAAGCTCATGATCATTTTTCAGGTCAGTAAACCCATCACTTTACATCATGACCGACATTAAAAGTGGACTCCAAATGGCCTGAATTAGGGTACAGTGCGACTGGAGCTCACAGCTGCCTGTGGCACTCAGTAAGACACTGGCCTGATCCTGAATCTGTCTAGAGAGTTTTCAACCTGCGTCAGGACAATTATTCAAACATTCCCTCACAGAGAATCATTTGGAATCCACCTTGAAAAGGAAGAAACTAGTCAACAAGCTATCACTGCTCTCAGTGTAAGTATAAATGCTGTTTAAATTAGACACCAGTGACTGACCAGGAACCAGGTCTTACAAATTGGTCCTAGGTCAGAGACTGGCCCATGGAGCAGACCAACAACCACAGCGAGTTAGGCCCCATCTACCACCCCCTGAACAAAGGAACAGGAAGTGACTTCACCACAGGAATTAACATCACCAACCCAAAGAAATCCAAACATATAAATAGAAAGCAGGAATTTTCAGCAGTGTTTCGCATGAAGTCCACTGAAGATATTACCTAGTAAGGTAATGAAATGTCTGGAAATTACCCTTACAGCTCAGCGAGCAAATCTATATCCAAAACCTCAACCTGAGCTATAAATCATCTCAAAACTTGCTATAACCTACGGTATACCCAATCTGACCCAGGGCATTTACCTATTCTTATGTTTGTACTTCAATCAGTCTGAACGTCTCTTCAATATTTCGACACTCTGTCCAACCAACTGATTGACTGCTTTCCATTTCGGTGCAATACACAGTGCTGCATTCCTGAGTAAGTACAGTTCCCAATGTCCTGTGAATCACAGAATGAAAAGAAAAGGAATGCACCAATGCCTTCCTGATGAAGGGCTTATGCTCGAAACGTCGATTCTCCTGCCCCTTAGATGCTGCCTGACCTGCTGTGCTTTTCCAGCACCACACTTTTTGACTCTGATCTCCATGAACTACAGTCCTCAGTTTATCCATTACTGAGGGATGTCCCCTCTGTATACTGAGCGTGGAATTAACCATCAGGGCTCATTGTATATGGAGCTGACTGCTCATTTCTGGAAGGATGCACTTGAGGAATACATTTTTTAAAAAAGAAATTATAATTCAACAAATATTCATTCAGTGCCAAAGTTACAATTTTGGTTCATGGCTTGGCCAGCCTGATAAGAAATAGTGAATTCCTGAAAAACTCAGAGGCACAGAGTATTCCAAGTGTTATATTCCAGCTTATGTTAATGCTGTGAATATGATCAGACAGACTGATGTGATGAGGGAATGTGTTGACATGTGGAGATGTGACATTTTTGCCATCACAAAGACATGTTTGAGGGCGGTCAGGGCTAGCAACTGTAAAATATGGGCAGGAAAGGAGAGAGTGTTGAAGAGGGGGTTGTCTCGCATTATTAATTAAGGAGTCAGTTTCAGCTGTAAGGACAGATGAATTTCTTGGAAGTGTCTTCAAAGAAGGTTTTGTCGGTCGAGATTAGGATCAAAACGATGACAGAACACACTGCTAGGGATATTATATCGAGGCCCCAAAAAGATGAAAATACAGGAGCAGATATATAACCAATTCACTGAGGTGTGTAAGAAAGCAATTTCAGAGATGTTGCAGAGATAGCAAAGCAAGGCCGGAGATGCCACAGAGATAGGAAAACAAGGTTGGAGATGTTACAGAGACAGGATTGCAAGGTTGGAGATGTTACAGAGACAGGAAAGCAAGGTGGAGATGGTACAGAAATAGAAAAGCAAGTCTACAGATGACTGAGGGATAGCATGGCCTCTGCATGCTAGAACAGCTTAGTGTGATATATTTAAATTCATTCACAGGATATGGGGACAGGTGTAGCAGCTGGAGATTAGAGAGATAGGGAGGAGTGTAGGGGCTGGCGGAATTTACAGTGATAGATGGGGCTGGATTATGATATAAAGATTGTGGAGATATGGAGGGTTAGTGAGATACAGATGGATGTAGCGGCTGGAGGAGATCACAGGGAAAGGTACAGACATACACGCAGATAGGTTAAAAACGGAATTGTGCAATGTCTTAATAGAGAAAATATTGTAGAAATCTTTGGACTAGACAAGGCACTGGGAGGAACTGAAGGAGTGAGACAAGAGAAATACAGTCAGTGTCATACAGCACAGGACAGCCCCTTCAGTTGACAGCGACAAAAATAAAAAGCCCTGCAGACCCTGGAAACCCTTCCTTCCTAACATCTGAGGGTGAGCGCTAGATATGGGAGTGGTGTCCGACAGACTGCTCAAGCAACAATGTGACATAACAAACCTCATGGTGTCAGATCAAACACTGACAAGGAAACTTCCTGCTGACTCCCTTCCCTCAGATGATGGATCAGTGTCCCTCCACATTGAACACCACTTGGAGGAGGCACTGAGAGAGTGACAGAGCTGGAGAATGTATATTGTGTGGGCCATTTCAAACCCACCACCAAGAGGGGCTGGGCAGCAGCATTGCTGATCGAGATGGTCAGGTCCAAAAGGACATAACTGTGAGACTGATTCTGCACCGGGGCAGGGAGAACGACTGAGAGGGAGAAACATACTTGACCTCATCTTCACCAACCTACTGGCTGCAGACACATTGATCGATGACAATATTGGGAACAGTGACTACTGCACACAGTTTTCCTGGAGACAAAGGGGTGTGGTGTGGTGCGGTGTGGTGCGGTGCGGTGTGGTGTGGGCCAGGGGATAAACCCTTGTTCAATGGAAATACAGGAGGGCCTGCCAAGAGCAGCACCAACAAATTAGACCTAATCTCTGCACTCCTGTCACATGCAATCAGGGTGAATTGTGTGGTCAATCAACCAACTCACTGGAGGAGGAGGAGGATCCACAAATATCACCTTACTCGGTGATGGAAGGGCCAGCACAACAATAGAAAATATAAGGCTGAAACATTCATAACACTGTTCAGACAGAGGGAAGGATGGGATGACCTACTTTAGTCTCCTCTGGATAGCAGTCTTCAGCTAAATCGATTCACTGTGTGAGGTAGCTATAAACGGCTGAAGGGATCGGATAATGCAAAGGCTTTGGCCCTGATACCATTGCATTCAAGCTGTTTCTGCAGGGATACAACACTGGCACCTGCCTCACAACGTGGGAAACTATCTGGGTGTGTACTATACACACACAGACAAAACATCAAACAATCAATGGCTGCCCCATTGCTCTAATCACTATCATTAATAAAGTAATGCCATCTACAATGGGATCAAGTTGCACTTCTTCAGCACCAACCTGCTCACAGAAATTCAGTTTGAGCTCTGCCAGGGCCACTCATCCCTTGGGCACATTGAAGCCTTGGTTTAACGATGTACAACAAGAAAACACACAGCTGAAATCTAGAGGTGAGGCAACAGTAACTGTACATAACATCATCATAACTGCATTTGACCAAGTGTCGTATCCAGGATTAACGGCAAAACTGGAGCAAATAAGAATTGTTTGCACTGGCTGAAGTTATACCTGGTACAAAGGAAGCTGGCTGGGGTTAGTGTGGAGCAGTCATCTCAAATCCAGGACAGCTCCGCAGCAGTTCCCCAGGGGAGTGTTTTCTGGGTAAGCTTGTACACCAGAAATGGAAAGGTAAGGCACCATACTCCTTCAGGTTATTAGGGCTGCTCTCTTGTTAGTCAGAGACAACTGGCGGCAGTTTAACTGGACAGTCATCATGCCTCAAGCAAGTGTAGGACAGCCCTTTACAGTCACCTCATTCAGTGCAGAATTGAACCCACACTGTTGGCATTAATCTGCATTACAAAGTAGCCATCCAACTAATTGAGCTAACCAAGTCCTCACTCAGCTTCCTGGGGAAGATACTGTAACATTATTCCATTCAGATATGTTGTTAGACACCTCTGGAGCAGGTGGAACTACAAGCCAGCTTCCTAGCTCAGAGAGAGGGACAGCATCAGTGAGCTATCAGAGTGCTCTCTGCCCTAGGCCCAATCATTTTTAGTTGCTTCATAAATGAGTATAAAATCAAAACTGGGGATGTTTGCCAATGATTGGACAGTATTCAACACCATTCGTGACTTAGTCAGATACTGAAGCAGTCCTTGTCCAAATGCAACAAGGACCTGAAAATATGCAGGCATGTCCTTAACAGTGACAACTACCATTTCCATTACACACGTGCCAGACAACGATTACCTCAAACAATAGAAAATTGAACCATATTTTCTAATGTTCAATACCATCGCCATAACTGAACACCCACCTAGCAATATCCAGGGGATTACCGTTCACCATTTAATTTCATTACCTATTCCTGTGAAGGGCTCATGCTAAAACGTTCACTCTCCTGTACCTCAGATGCTTTTCCAGAGCCACATTTTGACACATATAAATTCATTGGCAACAAGAATATGTCAGGGGCTAGAAACCCTGCAGGAATAACCTACCTCAAAAATTCCAATATCCTGACCCCCCATTATAAAACATATGTTGAAGGAGTATGTGATTAAATACCTCCATTTGCCTGTGTGAGTGCAGCTTCACCCCTCACCCACTGACACTCAGTAGCAGCGATACCTGCCATCTACACTGTACTCTACAGAAATTTACCAAGGCTCCTTACAACGTACCTCTGAACCCCCGATCATCAAGAAGTACAAGGGAAGCAGATACATGGGAGCCCCGCCATGTTCACGTTCTGTTCCAAGCCATCTATCATCCTGATTGGGAAGAATGTTGCTGTTTCTTTAATGTCACTGCTTCAAGTTCCTCCCTAATGGTATTGTAAGCCTACCTACAGCACATGGACTGCAGTGGGTCAATGTGGCAGCTCTCCCCCACCTTCTCAAGGCCAACAAGGGACGGGCAATAAACACCATCCCAATGACATTTCATGAATAAATTAACATGAAAAATACTGTCCAGACCTGCCCAATGCTGGACACTGTGCTTTGGATTTTGTGAGCTTCGGCTGGTTGGGTCCAGGCAGTAACTTGTTTGTTGTGAACAGCTGAAGGGATAATCTGTCTTTCTCTCAGAGGCATGGCCTACATACCGAGCATCACATAGATATTGACATTCACACCCAAAATTACTGAGCTCTGAGATTGACATAAGCAATTCAAAATGTACTCATATCTGCCTAAGATGTTTAAACACACAGTTATATAGTTGCCACAAAAATGACTATGAGTGAGTATTAGCAGGGAGACAGTGAGGACTGCAGATGCTGGAGATTAGGGTCAAAATGTGTGGTTCTAGAAAAGCACAGCCGTTCAGGCAGCATCTGAGGAGCAGGGGAGTCGACTATTACTTCACAATATTAATAATTGTATATTTTCAAAGTCCTTAAATTTAATAATAATGTTGTCTTGGGTGTGGGAATGAGACTCATCATTTCAATGTTCCTTACTGTGAGTTGTGCACTGTTTTCATCATATTGTTGTTATAAAAGTGAACAGGATAAATGGGTGGATTTTGTGCTTATTGAACAATCTAAAAGTTGGTATTATGAAAGGAGGTCAGACCTTTGCTGAAAATGGTTAGAACAATGCTGCATACATTTACACAGAGATTTCCAGTTCAAGTCACACACAAGGACATTTGGCTGGGATCACACTGGCCATCAATGGAGCTGCACAATTCTGTTTAGATACTGACATTGTGGTGCTGACATACATTGGATGTGGTTTATGAGGGATTCAATGTAAGATGCCATGTGCTGCAGGAGACCATCACTTTTATAACACCTTCATTCAGGATCGGGTCCAAGGTGCAGAATTACAGAGTTTAGTTGGCACACAAGAAGAGATATACTTGAAAGACATGGTTGTTTACAGGTCATTGTTACAAATGTTGAAATTTGCCATGTGCTAGTACATTGACCAGTCTGCCCTACACACCTCTCCCCGTTGTTCAGGTATGTCTCTAACCAGTCTATTGTGAGGGATTGTGTGAGTAACTGCCCAGCTCCAGTTTGGGAGTTCTCTGGACAGAGTTTGGAGATGGCCAGTGTTTTGGAGGTCGTGGTTGTGCGAGATAAGTGGCTGTCCAGCCCCATCTACGGCACTTTTTATTTCCCTTCCCAGGAACAAAGACACGGAGGAGTCTGTCCAAAACTTTTTAATTCAACTTTGCAAAGTCGGGTGCTGTTCCCAAAGGTACACACACACAAGCATAGTAATCTCCACACATTATATACATGTATATGTGGGCTGGGTTTACTACTGCTGCCTTGACCAACGAGTGCTCGGATTCCCCACTGTTTTCCTTATTTGGGTTCCGGTGCCTGGGATTCTTTTATCATTCACTTGGCCAATCAGTGTTTGAGCTTCCCATTCTTTCCTTATATGGATGATGTTGTACAACTGTGGTTAAGGGCGGTCTCTCAACTATCGAGGAAAGCTGTTACAACTGTTTCATTCATATAAACGTGGGGGAGGTCCGGCAACAGTTGAGTGTCTGCTTGTGTTTACTATGAGGTAGAAGAGACTAAAAGGCAGCTAACCGTTTAAAAATTACACTACCCCCTACAAATCCCCCGTGTCTTTTCTTACGGCCTGTAATTTTTCAACCGTAAGTTTCTTCTCCAGGGCATTTAATAACTCCCGAGCTTGTTCATCAAACTGCCCTTCTCTAATACTACCCCCGGCCAAGCGGGATTCACGTTGTTCCATCTCGAGATTTATTCGTTCAACCTGCCCATAGGGAACATCCTTCTTAGTTTGGGCGGTTTCGATCAGTTGTTGAGTTAATCCCCGGACACAGGGAATAACGCAACACCCAAGGGCAGTGAGTACCCCTGCCACCACTATACATGAGACAAGAAAGGGAACGACCACCCCCGTCCATTTACCGAACCAAGCTTCCAACCAGTCCGTGAGGCCAGAGTCGATGCCCGAGTTTTCGGCCAGTTCGTCCGCCAATGTGGTGAGTCCATCCAGGGCGCGGGTGATGGACCCATCAGGGGCTGTGTTGTTGGGGATGAAAGTGCAGCACTGAGTGCCTATCATGACACAAACACCCCCCTTCTCTGCCAACATCATGTCTAAGGCCAACCTATTTTCCCACGCCATCCTACTAGTGGCGTCCAGTTGTTCTGCTCTTCCTTTCACTGCATCCCGGGTATAATTAATGAACCTCTGCTGATTGTAGTAAATATAATTAATCCAATCCAAAATCTTATTGATAGTCACCCACCAGAACAGTGACGACTCAAAACCCGCCGCTATCTGGTTCCTAGACTTGTATTCGTCAGGAACACCCCTGGGGACCCCTATGGCATCTAAATATATGTTATCATCGAAAGAGGTCTCCAAAGCTCTCTCAGTTCTTCCACTAGAACGGGGTTGCTCTTGTTCTTCGAATGCCAGGGTGAATGGGATGGCCAATTGAACGATCGCACAAGTGCCCATCCATTTTTGGGGCAGGGTCGGTCGCAGAACCCTCCCACCACAGTACCACCAGAGGTCTGCCCTAGGTACATGAATGTGGGAGTAATTCCCGCCCCCGGTAGTTTCATTGACCAGCCGGATTGATCCGCTGCACTTGTTAAATGTCCCCACATCGTCGTCCCACTGTAGTCCCGTCCGAGAGACGCAGGCCTGGTGCGTACCCGTTACCCCTGAGAATGATGGCGGGCGGGGCGCCCCCCTCAGACCTGACGGGGGGAAACTTCAAACTCAAGGGTCGACAAGTGGGGTCGTTCCAGGCCTCTCGGTCCTGGTACAGCCTTATCATGCAGTCCATGGCTCGAGGGTGTTTCTCCCATCCCAGCGGGAATGGGACCACCTGAGGGTTAGGGCGGGCACTCGTGCATGCGTAGCAATCACTCTTTTTCATGCTCCTCACAGTATACTTGACCCATTCCATCCAGGCATTCGCCTCCCCGTATCCCGTTTCTATTTCAAAGGTCTTTTCCAAATCCGTTGTCTCAATTATTCTAATCTTTTCCTGCTTACCAGTGGTGGATGAGCCCCCAGACTCAGCTTCAATGACCGTGATATACGTGCAGCACAGCTGCATTCCCCCCCCATCCTGCCTGGCCCCCAACTCTAATACCCAGTATTGTTCTATTAAGTCTCGCCTCGTTCTTTTCCAAGTTCTTTATGGTCAGATAAAGCGGATTGCACCGATTATGCCCACAATCTCGTCCAGGGGTGATGGGATCACGGACAACTGACACCATAGCCTGGACCCCGGGGGCTGGAAGCCTACTTAGGCCTTCCCTACCATACAATTGTAATACTAACGTCTGACCCTGGAATCCCCTTTCTCTCTCTAGATTCTGCTTAGTTTGATTCAGTTGACTTTTAGTCCTACAGGGCACCAACTCACATAGGTCTAAGCTAAGTGTCTGTGTTGATTGGTTGGCAAGCACGGAGATGGTGAACCACTGACGGTCCTCTATTTGTGTCATCTGGAGGCCAAATTGGGTAACACGCACACTATGACCCAGCCCAAGGACAATGGCATAGCAAGTTAACAATACGATTGACCGCATTTTGTCGCGACACCCGTAGCCCGAGGGCACAGTTCCTTTAGACTCGCCAAAGTCCGATTAGTTCGTTCTCAGAGTCTCTGTTCCTTAGATGCCTTTGTCAGAGAGGTTCGTTCGTCCTCCGTCGGTTGTGGCACTGGTCCCTTGACTCGAGTGTAATGTGTCCAGCCCTTTTCGGCCGTACGGACAGCCGTTTCGGTCGTCAAAAGTACCAGGAAGGGACCATCCCAAGTTGGTTCGAGGGTACGTTGCTTCCAGCTTTTAATCAGGACCCACTGACCCGGCTTGACGGTGTGCACCGCAAACTCGAGGGGCGGCATCTGTGCCAAAAGTCCCTGTTGGCGTAAACGAGATAGAGCAGACCCCAGAGCCACCACATATTTTTGCACAAACATATCCCGAGACTCAAATACAGGAGGTTCCCCCTTCGGCCCATGGAACGGGAGGCCAAATAACATTTCGAAAGGGGAGACGCCCAAATCCCGCCTTGGCTGGGTGCGAATTTGCAACAGGGCAAGGGGTAGGCATTTGGTCCAAGGCAGGCCGATTTCACTAGTGAGCTTGGTTAGCTGCTTTTTGATGGTCTGGTTCATTCTTTCGACCTTGCCCGAGGAGGAGGGATGCCAGGGGGTGTGCAAATCCCAGTCAATCCCCATTGCTTGCACTACATTCTGGAGGACGGTCGAGGTGAAGTGGCTCCCCTGGTCAGAGTCAATAGCGCGGGGTAGCCCAAATCGTGGGATGATTTGCTCGAGTAGAATCTTGCTAACCTGAGTTGCCGTTGCCGTGGTAGTGGGGAAAGCTTCCACCCATCCTGTCAGGTGATCTACCACTACTAATAGATACTTCAGGCGACCTATGGGGGGGAGCTCAGTGTAATCTACCTGAACATACTCAAACGGCCTATAGGCCGGACTCCTACCCCCTTGTCTTGCATGCTGCCGCAGCCCCCTTTTGTTAATCTTTCGACATGTTATACAATCTCCTGTGACCTGCTTGGCTACTGTGTACAGACCAGGGTGAGCATATCGGCGCAGGAAGGCATCACACAGTGCCTGGGCGCCCCAGTGACCCCCTTGGTGTAAACGGGCAATAATGTCCCGCGTCAACGGTCGATTTAGTAGCTGGCGGCCATCGGGTAAGGTCCACTTGCCTTCCCTATCCTTTGTACCCCCCAGAGACGCGAGAAGAGTTTCTTCTTTGTCAGTAAACGTGGGCACTTCGGTAATTTCGGATATCTGTGGAATCCTTACCAGGCAGTTTATTACTTCCTTCCCCATCCCAGCCAATTTTGCCTGTTCATCTGCCAATTGATTCCCCAGGGTCTCTATTTTCTCGTCTGTCTGGTGTCCTTTCACAGGTACTACAGCAATCTCTTGTGGCAGCAACAAATCCTCCAAGATCATGGCTACTAGTTCCTCGTGGACCAACTCCTTTCCTCTACTATTTATCATTCCCCTTTCTTTCCAGATCTTCCCAAAGGTGTGTACTACCCCAAAGGCATACTTAGAGTCAGTGTAGATTGTCCCGGCTATTCCCTTTAAATTCCTCAGAGCCCGGTGCAAGGCGTACAATTCGCACGTTTGTGCGGACCAGGCATTCGGTAGCCGTCCACTTTCCACTAATTCCTAACCAGTCTCACTAATGACTGCATAACCGTTGTGTCTCTTCCCATCTATCACTCGAGAGGACCCATCAATGTACCACCGCCTACCTGCATGTAAGGGGGTATCCCTCAGATCTTCCCTCACTTTTCTCTGGTACTCTATTATGTCTGAACAGCAGTGTTCCAGTTCCTCCTCCCCTTCCCCTTTCCAAAGAAAGTCCGCCGGGTTCTGGCAGCCCCCGACTTCTATTCGGAGGTCTTCTCGGTCTAACAATATGGCTTCATATTTCAGAATTCTCGAGTCAGTCAGCCACCTCCAGGCCTTCTGATTCAGGATAGTTCTAACCTGATGGGGAGTAGTGACTGTCAAGGGGGCCCCAAAAGTCAACTTCCTGCTTTCCTCTACCAGCTTTGCCGAGGCTGCCACCGCTTGGACACACTCCGGCCACCCTTGGGAGACTGGATCCAGAATTTTTGACAGGAAAGCCACGGGCTTCCTTTTACCCCCCCAGTCCTGGGTCAATACTCCAAGAGCGGTTCCCTTTCTGGAGTTCACAAAGAGGCGAAATGTCTTACTAAAATCCGGCAAGCTTAAAACAGGTGCGGCCATCAATTTTCCTTTTAGGATTTCAATTAACTTTTTCTCCTCCTTCTCCCATTTTATTCTGTTGGGTGCCTCCTCAATGAGTTTTAGGTACAAGTCTTTAGTAAGGGGGGCATAGTCGTCTATCCATAACCGACAATAGCCTAAGAGTCCCAAGAACTTCCGCAACTCCCTCTTGGTCGTTGGGAGGCCTAGTTCGATTATTGCCCGCACTCTTTCCGGACTTATTCGTTTCTGTCCCTGGCTTATCAAGTGTCCCAGGTACTTAACCTCTTTCTCGACATATTGGAGCTTCTTCTGACTCACTCTTAACCCCTTCTCAGCTAGGTAATTTAACAGGGCATTAGTCCCAAGTAGGACGTCCTCCTCCGCCGGTCCGGATAAAAGGAGATCGTCCACGTATTGTATAAGCTTAAGGGCCGGGGACAAGGTTAGTCCCTCCAATAATTGTTCCAGAATCTGCCCAAACAGAGTCGGGGACTCAGTCAATCCTTGGGGGAGTACGGTCCACCTGTACTGTTGTTTTCTGCCAGTATCAGGATCCTCCCATTCAAAAGCAAAAAGATCCCTACTGTCCTTGTCCAGGGGACACGCCCAGAAGGCATCCTTTAAATCTATAACACTAAACCAGCCGTGGTCCGGGGGGATTCGCCCCAGAATAGTGTATGGGTTCGGTACCACAGGGTACCGTACTTGGACAATTTTATTTACTTCCCTTAGGTCTTGGACCATTCGGTAGCTCCCATCCGACTTCCGGACCGGCAGGATGGGGGAATTGTATCGTGACATACAGGGCTCTACCAATCCATCTTTTATTAGGTCTTCCATAACTGTCTTCAGGCCCTGCCTCCCTTCCCAAGAGATGGGGTATTGGCGCACTCTGACGTCGGGGCTCTGGGGCTTTAATTTTACCTCCACAGGTCGAATTGCGAGTCCCCCCCGGTTCCCTTTGGCGACCCAAACCCTAGGGTCTATCTCTGTCAATCGGGACTCACTAAGGTATGACATGGTAACGGCTAATTCTTCCTCTCCCACTTCTGCCCCGTCTCGCTTCTCTCCCTCTCCAACTTTTCTTCGACGTTCCTCTTTCCACCCCATAATCTCCCTCCCCCATTCCGGTGGACTTACAAGCTTACCGTAATAATTCTGCAACATCCTTTTCAGCCCAATCCTCCACTTTCTGTAATTTCTTCTGAATGTCAGGCCATGACTTAGTCACAAAGTGCACCTTAAGCATGCTCTTGCCTATTTCCCCATCGGGGTCTAAACCTGAATACTTTAGCATGGACTCCCGCAAACGGTCTAAAAACTCACTCGGGGATTCATCCTTTTTCTGTCCAACTTCAAATGCTTTTGCTAAATTCCGCTGTTTGGGCACGCAGGTTTGGATTCCCCTGATTATAAGGCTTCTGAGGTCTGTCATATTGGCCCTTCCCCCCGCGTCGTTATGATCCCACCGGGGGTCCTCTAAGGGGTACTTCTGCTCTCCACGCTGAGGGCCGTCCTGATGCTCCCTATCCCAAATGGCCATTGCACTATTCCGGATCATAACAATTTCATCGTAATTAAATAGTATTCTCATCATGCCTGCAGTTCAGCCCATGTGTATATACTGGGCCCCAGAAATTGGTCCAGTTGTATTCCCACACTGACGGGGTCGTCCAGTAGACGGGGTAGTTCATTACGGAGTTGCCGGATATCCCCAGAATTTAAAGGTTGTACTACGAACCCGGTCCGTTCGTTCCCAGACGGCACCTCTCTTAAGGGGTTCAGCTGTTCAATATTGTCACTCCTCCCAGCTCTCAATCCCTCTTCTCGACCTCTCCGCATCTCGAGTCGGACTGATTTCCTAGTGCCTGGGGTGAGTTCTGTGCCCCCTCCTGTGCCCCCCCCAGCAGTCCCTTCCTCACTGGTCGTAGCCTGCTAGGACTCGGAATTATCCATCGCAGGAGGGAGGTCCGCGCTGGACGCCTGGTCGTGCGCGGGTGGTATATACGGGGGCGGGGAAGACGGTGGCAAGCCGTCGGTGAGGATGTCCCAAGACTTCTGGGGCTTCCTCGGGTCTGTTTGGGGAATCAGAGGATAGAGACGCGTGGGACTCTCGCCGTCTCCCGCCAACCAGGCGGCGGCATATTTGCTCTCCTCTGGGTCAAACGGTTGTTTTCTGTTAACATATACATTTAGGATTTGACACACCGAGTCTTCATCAGACCCATACTCGGGCCAAACTACCGAGGGGGCGCGGATATTTTCTTTGGTCCATATAAAACAACAATATTTTATCATGGTCTCTTTCTTTAAGTCCTTCGTTCTACTACTGTCCGTCCATAGACTTAACTTCCGACCTAATGGACTATCGGGGGGTATTTCTTTCCCATTTGCAGTCTTCCCTGACTTTTCCTTAGTATATCTAGAAGTCTGATTTCCCATGGTTTATCTTCGGTCCTGGTCTTAAACGCCCAAAGCGTTTTCACAGATGACCGTCAAAACCACGCGGCCAACAAGGAAGAACAAAATAATCTCTTACCTTGATCCGTGCACGGAGTTGTCTGGCCTTTTTAAATGTGTGTACCCCCGTGTATAGTCACTAACCGGTCGTCCCAGCACTCGTCCGTGTGTTCCTTTTCCAGGATTCAAAATTATTTTTAAATGAGCCGGGTCACATCGTCTCTTGGCCGACGGCCAACGGACCAAGCCGATCAGTGAGAAGTATAAATATATACTAGACGCGTCTTTGTTGTAATCAGGCTTGATCCGCGAGCCGAAGAGACTGCCCCCCCCCGGCAATAATTATTTCATCCCGGAGGAGCCCCCAATTGTGCGAGATTAGTGGCTGTCCAGCCCCATCTACGGCACTTTTTATTTCCCTTCCCAGGAACAAAGACACGGAGGAGTCTGTCCAAAACTTTTTAATTCAACTTTGCAAAGTCGGGTGCTGTTCCCAAAGGTACACACACACAAGCATAGTAATCTCCACACATTATATACATGTATATGTGGGCTGGGTTTACTACTGCTGCCTTGACCAACGAGTGCTCGGATTCCCCACTGTTTTCCTTATTTGGGTTCTGGTGCCTGGGATTCTTTTATCATTCACTTGGCCAATCAGTGTTTGAGCTTCCCGTTCTTCCCTTATATGGATGATGTTGTACAACTGTGGTTAAGGGCGGCCTCTCAACTATCGAGGAAAGCTGTTACAACTGTTTCATTCATATAAACGTGGGGGAGGTCCGGCAACAGTTGAGTGTCTGCTTGTGTTTACTATGAGGTAGAAAAGACTAAAAGGCAGCTAACCGTTTAAAAATTACACTACCCCCTACATGGTGAGGCCCAATAACATTGTGTCTGAATTCAGGCTTTTCCTCAAAGTCATTTTCAACAGCTTTGCTGCCTGCGAGATGGTGCATTCACTGATCTGAACATCAATCAGCTGTTTACTACAGTCACTGAATTGTGTAATAGTTAGCTGTGTGCTCTGGTAATTCGAATATTGTTCACTTCAATTGTTTTGAACTGAAAAATATTGATGTTTGATTTATTTTAAAATATGTAAGAAACAAAGTGATATTAACACTTCATTATACAAAATGTAAAAGTGACCTGTTGTATATTTCCCATCGACTAATAAAAAAACAGTCAGATATTGCCTGCAAAACAGGATTCTGTGAACAGGACTATGTCGCTGGCAACTTCACCACCCTCTCTGATAGGTTCTATCGCACTGACAGGATATAGCCAGGTTGAGGTGCAGCTCCTTGGTATATAGTCAATATAGTGCTCAGCATTGATGTTGGATCCTGTAGCTGCTAGTCTGCTCTGTGGCAGGTTATGAGGGAATCAGTTAAAGGGAAACATATAATTGCCCCCATCGTCACTGATCTGCCTGCTGCAGATACACCTCTCCATTTCAAATATTGGTAAGAATGGTCACTGCACAATGGGGAGCAAGGGCTACCATCACATTTTGCAGACCCTCCTCACCATGATATGGACTCCTAATGGGACAGACGTTAAACAGATTGAGCAACAAATGATTATGCATCTATGCGGCCATCGGCAGCAGCAGAATCATATTCTTTACAACTCAGTCTGCAACCTCACAGTCTGACATACATCCCACTGTACAGTAACCATCACGGACTGACACACCTCCCACTGTACAGTAATCATCACTGTCCGACATACTTCCAACTGTAGAGTAACCATCAAGAGGTCAGTGCTTAGCACTGCTGCCTCACAGCACAAAGTCCTAGATTCAATTCTGGCCTTGGGTGACTGTCTGTGTGGAGTATACACATTCCCCCCGTGTCTGTGTGGGTTTTCTCCCACAGTCCAAAGATGTGCAGGTCAGGTGAATTGGCCATACTAAATTGCCCATAGTGTTAGGTGCATTAGTCAGGGTTAAATATAGGCAGGGGAATGGGTGTGGGTGAGTAATTCTTCCGAGTGTTGGTGTGGACTGGTTGGGTTGGAAGGCCTGTTTCCACACTGTAGGGAATCTAATCTAACCTCCAAGGTTCAAGTCAGGAATATGATGGAATAATCACTTGTCTGAATGAGTGCAGCTCCAACAGTACTCTCTTATGGACTTACTAGCAACAGGCAACACAGTTTTGTGTGGAAGATCATGTCTCACATACTTGACTGATTATTTTAAGGAAGTGACAAAATTGTTTGATGAGGGCACGGTGCTGGATGTTGGCCGATTGGACCTTAGCAAGGCCTTTGATATGGTTCCTTATGGCAGGCTCATACAGAAGGTGAAGTGAAATGGGATCAGCGTTCAGTTAGGAAGATGGATCGAGAACTGCTTGGTCATAGAAGACAGAGTAGTGATGGAACAGTGTTTTTGTGACTGGAGATCTGTAAATAGATTGGTGGAGTTGCAGATTGTGAGGATGATTGTCAGAGAATACAGCAGGATATAGGTCAGAGAAAACACAGTTATAACTTTATCTTGATAACTGTGATGTGATCCGTTTTAGAAGGTCTAATGCAGGAGAGAAGTATAAAGTGGATGGAAAAACTACTGATTGCATCAACATCCGAAGGGATCTAGGTGTATAGCTCCACAGTTCCCTGAAAGTGGTAACACAGGTGGAGAGGGTGATCAAGAAGACTGACAGCAAACTTGCAGACAGGCATCAGAGCATGCAGTATGAAAATTAGCAGGTCATATTGCAACTGTAGAGAAACTTAGTTCAGGTACATTACGATATTGTGCCACACCAGGAGAACGATGTGGAAGTGTTGGAGAAAGTACGGTAAAGTTTTACCAGCATGTTGCCTGGTTTGGAGGGTATTATCCAGAAGGAGAAGTGGAACCAACATGGTTTGTTTGCACCTGGGCATCATTGGCTATGGGGCGACCTGATAGATATTTACACAATTATCAGAGGTATAGATGAAAGGCTTTTTTCGCAGAGCAGAAATATCAATTACTCAGGACCGTAGGTTTTAGGTAAAAGGGAGAAAAGTTAGGAGATATGATCGGCATTTTTTTTTTTGCTTTTGCAGACAGAATGTGTAAGTGCCTGGAATGCAGTGATAGCGGAGAAGAAACTAATATAGCATGGTTTAAGAGGGATCTTGGCACAAATATGAGTAAATAGGGAACATAATGACATAGAGGGTGTCGGAGCAAAAATATTCTTGTTAACTTTAGAACAGTATCATGTGTCAGTGCGGGCTTGCTGGGATGAAGGGACTGTTCCTGTGCTGGACTGTTCTTTCAAACAAGATTCGAGTGCAGGAGTGGCAAGATGTTGACTGAATGAAGACTGATGATCAACAGCCACATACAGTGGATCTCGCCTCAACAAATTGCAGCTTCATGCCCTCCCTCCCACAGTAGGGAAACGCAATATGGAGAATTGGGCATGAACGTCTGAACTGGTAACTAGTGACTCCATCTCGCTCCTCGCTCCTGCGGCCTTCTATATTGGTCACCAACGTCTCAGGGGACACTGCACAGACAGAAGCTGCATGTATTCCACACCCACCAATGCTGACATCTGACAAATGCCAGCCTCAACATGCCATCCCAGCGCATCTCTGACCCACTGAGAGTCCGCCTCTGTACTTCAATGGTGCAGCTCAGGGTGCACTGACAACTCTCAATGCAATGCTGCTGCAAGGACACTGTGCTCAGGGACACACACCCAACTCATGGACTGTCCCTCTGGTTGCTCACTCCATGTTTGTACACACTCACTTTGAACTGACTTGAATGCTCACAGAATTATTGCCTTGCCTTACCCTGCCCTCAGCAGTGTTTCCCCTCAGCCACAGTTACCAGGCTCACCCGCCTGCTGTATTGTCTTGGTATTAGCAAGAGGTATTAGGGAGATGGACGTGGTTGGTGCAGCTGTAAATGCTGGGACAGCTGGGGTAAAGGTGGTGAGGTGTCCTGAGTGAGTGAGTAGGCAGCACAGACACCAGGCAGAGTTGTGGAGAGGGACCGAGAAGAGGTTAGAGAGAGACTGAGAGAAGGTGCTGCATTCAGTGAGAATGGGAGAACATGAGTCTTTGTGGGAGATGGGTGCAGTAACAGAGAAAGAGTGAGGGTGAGGTCACGAAGTGCAGATGGTGGCACTTATCCTGGTGGAGGCTGGCACATCACTGACCCAGGGGTCCCCCTCGGATCAAGCTGGCAGGGTATAGTGTCATGGCCTCCCCTGCCAGTCTTGGAGGAAGAGAATGTCCCTCTCCTGCACCATGTCATCCACCAGAACCTCAGGAGCTTGGCCACAAAGTGGGGCCCCAGTTTTACCCCCTCTGTCATGTCCAGGGTAGTTTCGGATTGACAAACCAAGAATGTAATGACTTTTTAAAGATGGCTCCTGTAACAGGGAGGTCGGTGCAGTCTGGGATATCCAGGCAGTGGGCAGTTGTTATGATGAAGGGGAAAAATCATCGCATTAGTGTCAGATGGGAGGAAGAGCACGCGGGTAGGAAGGGTAGTTAATGAGGCAGATTGGGGATGGTATCATGAGAAAATGCACTTCGCCTTGTGGAGAGAAATCCTCCTTGAAACTCGACTAAAGTGGGACTTGACAAAATCATAAGATGGTTTAGGCCTGTGTCTGTCTGAATCAAAATAGGGATGCAGAGTGAAATACTGGGAGCAACAAACTTGGAGTGGAGAATTATACAGGAGATTAAAATCCTGAAGAAGGGGCAAAACAATGTTCCAGACTGTTAAAAGGAGCCGGGAAAGTCCCCTGCTTTATAGTTACCTACATTATCCAATCCTCACTGGATGCAGGGATGGTGCCGGAGGACTGGAGAATGGCTAAAACCGCAGATTTGTTTAATGTGGAGTAAGGGACGGACTCAATAGGTCGTGGCTGGAATTCTGAGACAGTGGATAAACGGTCAGTGAAGAAGTCCCAGGGACTCAGGACAGTCAGTCAGGATTTGTTCAAGGAAGATCGTGTGTAATTAATCTGAATGTGTCGGTTTGAGACACTAACCTGTAATTCCATGTGAATTACCTGGATTTGATGAGAGATCCCATGGCAGGCTGTTTAAAAACAGAAACTATGGGGTCTAGGTGAATGGAGCAAACAACCCAGAGATGTGCAATGCAAGGCATTTGGAGACATCAACAATAGAGAGGAATACACAACAAATGAGAGTATGGTCAGTAAGGGCAGAAAAAGGAAGGAAGCTGGAAACATCAATAATCTCGTTAATACAGCAATTGGCATTATTTCCTCTATCAGACAAAGTGCAGAATTTCAGAGCAGGAAGCTTATGCTGAGACTGTATAAATAATGAGTTCAGTCACAGCTTGGGGACTATGTGCAGTTCTGATCACCCCATCACATGGAAGGATGGAATTGTAATGGACAGGGTACTGAGGAGATCCGTTACCCTGTGACAGTGGAAGTGCAGTTATGGGAAAACATGGGAACGGAGAATGCTGAGAGGAGATTTGATTGGGGGGCACATATTGTCAGGGGCCTGAGTAGAAAGGGAGCAATCATCTTGCTCCTGTTGTAGAATTGCGTTACCAACGGTGAATATTAAATGCATTTGGTTCAAATATTAGCGAAGTGCTGAGGAAGGTTGTTATTTAACCCAGAGTATGGTCGGGATCTGGGAGCCACACATGGAAGTGTAGTAGAGGCAGAAACTCTCAAACCATTTTAAAAAGGTGCTGAGATCTTCACCTGAAGTCCTATCGTCTCTGGGGAGACAGAACGAGGGCTTTAAAAATAACATTACATCTTGTCCAATGTGGACAGTGTGCAGAGTGATTTCCTCTATACTGTGCTATTTTCTGAAGTTTTCAAGGGTTACCAATATCTGATAGGATCAATACGTAGGGATGAGGGGAGAAAGGAGGGAGGAGCAGTGTGTGAATTGATTAGCATCACAATAATACTGATCCCCATCTTTATACACAGTGTACTTCACTGTGTTAGCCTTTTTATCCTTGTTGTGTAAATGGTAATCCTCTTTGTTATGTCCAGTATTGAGTCGTTTTCAAACTGCAGCCATATCTCCATAATGACAGCGCAATTTGACCCGGTTCATGCTGTTTAAAGCTACCATTTCACTGGGCTTGTTTGAAACGTTAGGAAGAAATTCAGGGAAAGCAGCAAATGCAAAGTCCAGGATAGCTGTAGGGTCCAGAGGCGGTTACAGAGATAGGAAGGTGTATGAAGGTCATGGGATATTGCAGGAATATGGGTTGTTCTAGGGCGGGAAGGAGATCACAAAGACAAGAATAGTTTGAAGTGAAAATGGAGCTGGAGCAGCCAGATCAATATTCAGGCTACAAGAGCCTTGTCGAGAGAAACCCTCCCCGACAACTGATGAAAATGTTACCTGGACAATTTATCACATGATCTATTTCTCTTTATCTCTTTGCTTCAGAAATAAAAATTCTGTCCACTGTGCCTACAAACTGCCAGTCTCTGAAACATCCTTCATGTTCCATCGCCCTTCCCACTTCTGTAAACCCACTAGGTTCTACAAACATTCCTATTTGTGTAAAGGTCTCCATGCCCTATGAAGCTCTCTGCTTCGAATACCCCTTCCTCCTTAAGGAGAAGGTCACACACAAACGGCAGATCGAGTTTTCGGAACCAGTTAGTGATTAGTAAGAGACATTCTGGGTGGAGAACATCGAGACTGAGAGTTTGTAGAAAACAGGAAAAATGAGTGTATTGGTCCTGCATGAGATTGATAACAAGAGGGTAGACTGAAAGGTACAGGACTGTCCTTGGGGAACTTTACAGAGACAGCATTGGCGGCACTGGAGGAGGTTTCAGAGACTCTGGGATTTGTAGGTGTTAATGATACGTTAGAGATACGTGAAGCATTGTTATAGTGATTGCAACGAGGCCAGTCAAGTAACCCTCATTAATAAAAGTTCCCTGATTGGGAATGTTAACCTGCTCTAATCAGGAAATCCTGGCTCAGAACTAAACAGAAGCATCAGGGGCTCTGTTCACTATCGGAGCCGGCTCTGAGCTAGCATGGGTCAGTGCCATGGATCATGCATGGACAAAATAAAGGTGATTTGCTAACAGGATACCAGCCTCTGTGGAGTTATTGCAGTTTTAACATGTGGTAGATACTTCAGAGAGAGGGAGGGCTGGAGGAGTTTCCACAGATTGGGATGGATTTGGAATCTGGAGGTTGCAGAGACAGTGAGCTGATGGTTACAAAATCAGGAGCATGGTCGGGACTAGACGATGTTACACAGCTGGTTAGGCACCGGAGTAGGTTACACAACAGGGACAATTGTAGGGACTGGACCAAAGAAATGAGATGGGCAGGGATGTTAGTGCTGGAGACAGTTGGAGATATAATGAACACTGTATTGGCTGGGGTTTATGGAGATACTGCGATCTGTCAGGGCATGAGGGGGTTAGTAACGCTGATTATTGTATGGACTGGAGGAGATTGCAAAGATTAGGTTTCTATGGATCAGAGTAGTTGCAGAGAAGGGGAGAGCCATAAAGACTTGAGAAATATTTTATAGAGAGGAAAGGTTATCCAGAGGAAGAAGGATTATATGGCCTGTATGTGTTACAGAGATAAGGAGGGCAACATTGGCTGATGGAGGTTGCAGAGATTAGAATGTATCAAACAGGTAAACGAGGTTACAAAGACGGGATATTTATGGACTTGGAGAACTCTCAAGACATCACACGGAATGACACAGATGCCTTATGGCACAGAAGGGTGTTATTTGGACAATCATGGTTACACCAGCTCTTCCACTGAACTCTTTGCTGAGTAATGATCTCCTCCTTCACTCACATCCTCACATTTTTTTGTATCATAAATCATCTAATCACCTCCTGAGTGTTTTAGTCAAACATGCAACAACAATGCATCGAAGTGTATCTTAACTACTTGTGAAGATCTTTTTCCAGGTAGAAATCCTCTTCATAATTTTGATGCAGCCTTACTCCATCTTTTAACATGCTTATTACGAGGGGCACACAGGAAGATTCTGAGACAGCTCTATGGTGGCTCTCAGTTTTCCCATAATTCCCCTCTGCTCTAACATCTCCCCTCTGAACCTCCAGCATTCCTCCTGGTTCCCAATTCGATTCTCCATCTGACACAAATTCTCTTGTTCTTCACTATCACCGAGGGAGCATTGGTTTTGTTATCTCGCTGATTCCTATTCGAGGGACCATTCCTCGACTGGACCCAAGCCATCTCCTCTTTGCAGGAAGCCCATGGTTCACTTTCTCTTTTTCGGACCAAATTGGTGTTCCAGCCAAACCTTCCCAGCTTCAGTCTTGCCCCATTGAAGGCTACTCTCATTCACCTTATGGTTCACACTCTCAATTATTGTATATCATTCTTTACCATCATCCTGAACTTTACAATAAAATGATCTCTGTGACCCAAAATCTTCCCCTACTGACACTAGATCCACTTGCCCCACCTTTTCCCTCGGACCAGGTCCAACAGTACATGCTCTTTTGGGCTGGACCATACTCCTGCAGTGAGCTCTCCTCCATGTAATCCAGGAATACTCGAACCTTGTGACTCTGCACCACCAATAACGCAGTCAATATCTGGATAAATAAAGTTTCTCAATATAACTAATCTGTAGTATTGTCATCGCTCTCAAATGACCCTGATATATATTCTCTTCATCATTTCTTTGGTTGCTGGCCGACAGACTGTGCCTCACAGTGTCATCGTATACTTTTGTTCTGTAGCTCCAACCAAATTCATTCTGTCCTTGGATGAATCCTCTTTCTCTTGGACTTCTTAACTAACGCTACTCTAAACTAACACTTCCACCTTCATCCTTTCCCTTCCCTTCTATCATTTTGGAATCATTTGACCCCAGCAATATTTAACACCCAGTTGTGCGATTCCTTGAGCCAGCCCTTGATGATCAGTACATCAGTATTTCACACTCAAATCTGCATCTGGAACTCCCCAAACTCCGAGTTTTCATGTCCATGCAGAGGACCTTAGATTAAGGCTTCCTTTTTTAACTCCAGCTTCCACTAATTCACTTGTTGTTGTAAATTAGTACCAGCTGTATCTCCCGTTATTTTGAGAATCCTGGTAGTCTCCTCTCCAATTTTTTTTTGGACTCATACTCACGACAAGTTATTTTCAATCCCTCCCACATGCCCCACAAGGAATCCATACCCAGCTCTGTCACGTTAGCCAATCCAGCTTGTACAGTTGCGGCCTTCCCTAGAACCAGTCCCAATGTCCCAGGAATCTGAAGCCCTTCCTGCTGCACCATCACTCTAGTCACACTCACATTACTTAAAAGTCCGAGTCCTGTTCTCACTTGGACACAGCACTGGGAGTATTCCAGGGATTGCTACATTTGAGGTCCCACTTGCTGACCATCTACCGAGCTCCCTAAATTCTGATGCCCAGACCACTTCACTCTCCCTAACCAGGTCATTCCTACAAACATGGACATGACCTTTGACTGCTCACTGTTCCCCAGACGAATTTACTGCAGACACAGTGACATTCTTAACCCCACTTTCCTGGAATTGCAGACATGCTGAAACCTTCTTCAATTTCCTGACTCCCCTGTGCCTATTGTTCCTCCAACCTTCTCCCTCCCCTCCTGTACAGTCAGGCTGCTTGTGGTACCACAGACATTGCTATGACTGCCCTCCTCTGAGCAGCCAACACCTTCATCAGCTTCCAAAATGGGAAACTGAATTGGGAGGGAGACATCAGGATATTCCTGGATTCCCTGGTTGTTTCTCTTCGATTATTTGGGCGTCCATTCCCTTCCTTATTCCAGGCTATCTTGTCTGCAGGGTGATTTGCTCTGTGTTGTGGTTCTGTCTGCCCAGCTGGGAATTTGTCTTGCAAACGTTTCGTCCCCTGTCTAGGTGACATCCTCAGTTCTTGGGAGCCTCCTGTGAAGCGCTTCCGTGCTGTTTCCTCCGGCATTTATAGTGGCCTGTCTCTACCGCTTCCGGTTGTCAGTTCCAGCTGTCCGCTGTAGTGGCCGGTATATTGGGTCCAGGTCGATGTGTTTGTTGATAGAGTCTGTGGATGAGTGCCATGCCTCTAGGAATTCCTTGGCTGTTCTCTGTTGGCTTGCCCTATAATGGTAGTGTTGTCCCAGTCGACTTCATGTTGCTTGTTATCTGTGTGTGTGGCTACTAAGGATAGCTGGTAGTGTCGTTTCGAGGCTAGTTGGTGTTCATGGATACAGATCGTTAGCTGTCTTCCTGTTTGTCCGATGTAGTGTTTTGTGACGTCCTTGCATGGGATTTTGTACATTACATTGGTTTTGCTCATGTTGGGTATCGGGTCCTTCGTTCTGGTGAGTTGTTGTCTGAGAGTGGCTGTTGGTGTGTGTGCTGTTATGAGTCCTAGCTGTTATGAGTCCTACCTCTAGGACTCATAACAGCACACAAACCAACTGACACTCTCAGACAACTCACCAGAACAAAGGACCCGATACCCAACATGAGCAAAACCAATGTAGTGTACAAACTCCCATGCAAGGACTGCACAAAATACCACATCGGACAAACAGGAAGACAGCTAACGATCCGTATACACGAACAGCAACTAGCCACGAAACGACACGACCAGCTATCCTTAGTGGCCACACACACAGACGACAAGGAACATGAATTCGATTGGGACAACACTACCATTATAGGGCAAGCCAAACAGAGAACAGCCAGGGAATTCCTAGAGGCATGGCACTCATCCACAGACTCTATCAACAAACACATCGACCTGGACCCAATATACCGGTCACTACAGCGGACAGCTGGAACTGACAACCGGATGCGGCAGAGACAGGCCACTATAAATGCCAGAGGAAACAACACAAAAGCACTTCACAGGAGGCTCCGAAGGACAGAGGATGTCACCTAGACAGGGGAGGAAACGTTTGCAAGACAAATTCCCAGCTCGGCGAACAGAACCACAACAACGAGCACCCGAGCTATCAATCTTCTCGCAAACTTTGCTCTGTTTGCGTGCTACCCCCATACCTCTCAGCATCACAGAGTCTGTAGTCACTGTCTGAGCTCCAAGACCCAGTGCCCATCTAGACCACGAGCAGGGGCTATGACTTCCCAATATAACAGAACACATTTTCCATCTGACAAACATGTCTTGCCATGTCTTAAAATGCAACATGTCTAGAGTAACTTACTTAATTACTTAGAATGAAGTTAACATCCGAGACATAACAATATGGTTAAGTCCCTTATTCAACTGTGGTTTACTGAGGGTAATTTATTATACTGGCTCAGATTTTCACATCTCCCTCATATTTCTGAGTTCAATCCTTACTTCAGAAGTTGAAAAAATAAATTTGCTGACTTACAGCAATTAACTGACAGTCACTAATAACGATTTATTATCAACCAATGAATTTACATCCTTTTCTGTGAAGGCTCTTGCACTTCTTCCAAACTCAGTGCAGGCAGGTCCCAGCAGCAGAAGGTTACCTCTGTGACTCCCAGGTATGTGTAATACACCAGCTCCCTCTCCACTCTGATCCCTCACAGGGTCACAGTCTCTGTGACTCCCAGGTACGTATGATCCTCCGACTCCCACTCCACTCTGCTCCCTCACAGGATCACCGTCTCTGTGACTCCCAGGTACGTGTAATCCTCCAGCTCCCACTCCACTCTGCTCCCTCATACGGTCACCGTCTCTGTGACTCCCAGGTACGTGTAATCCTCCAGCTCCCACTCCACTCTGCTTCCTCCCAGGGTCACCGTCTCTGTGACTCCCAGGTCCGTGTCATCCTCCAGCTCCCACTCCATTCTGCTCCCTCGCAGGGTCACCGTCTCTGTGACTCCTAGGTATGACCACACCTCGATCCTCAGTGCTGATTTATATCCTCCCACTTTGGTGCTTCTGTAACACCCAGGTGTGAGTGAGCCTCAAGCTCCTGCTCCAAGTTGCTCCGTCACATGGTCACTCCCTCTGTGACTCGGTGCTGATTTCGAGCCTCGTGCTCTGCTGTTTCTCCAACTCCAAGTCCCAGTCGGCCTCGATCCTTGATCCCGATTAATCTTCTCCCGATCTGTGCTGCTCTCTCTCAGGTTCTCTCCCTTTGTTACTCCCAGGTAATGGTAGGCCTCAAGCCTCAGCTGAGATTTATAACATCCCATTCCGCACTGCTGCCTTCCAGAATCGCTGTTGTGCCTGGAAGACAGTGGGAAAGAGGGGGATTAGACAGAGCAGAGGGTGTTACGGCGATTGAGCGAGCTGCATGGGATGGAACAGGTTATCGGGGAGCTCGGGAGACCTGCACCGACTAAAGAAGTTTACTGGAAGATACAGTGAGAGTTGCAGACACTGAAGAAGGCAAAGGAAATAGAGAGATAGTGGCTTGTTCATGACGGAGCTTTGTAGAGTCTAAAGGGCTTTTTCTGAGCTGCTCACAGAGATGTGCAGACTTCAACAAATGCAAATTTTTGGCCAGCAAGTGCTGTGTGGTACTGGAGACTGCTGGATGTTACAGAGTGTGAAGACTTGCAGGAACTGGGGGGAAATATAAACTTTTGAGCACTGGTGGTGTTCAAGGATCCTCAGGATATGAGGACGTGCAGAGAATGGAAGCATTCCAAATAGTGGGATTGTAGGGGTTGGAAGTCCTGAGATGGATAAGGAGGAAGAAAAGTGCTAATTTAGCACACACAACCATTGTAATTGTAGAGATTTAGGAAGGGAACCTGTGCTGTCATTGATTACAATTATATGGAAAGTAACATAAGCTGAATGGGTGACAAATTTACAAAGGGAGAGATTTTATGTGATCAGAAGTTTAAACAAGAATAAAGAAATGTTAGAGATCTCAGGCACAGATGGGAGTAGAGGAGGTGAGATGTTGTGAGGAACTATTATAGTTATATATCCGGGTGGATGACAGATATAAAAGGAAGAGCTGCATTCTCTTGATACAGTTATAGACATGAGGAGTGTTGTAGCGCCTGCTGGAGGGGACACAGATAACAACAGTTCCAACGGCTGGTGCAGTGGCTCAGGAAGGCAGCCCACCATCACCTTCTCAGGGACAGCTCCAAATCAACAATAAATACTGGCTCAACCAACAATGCTCATGTTCATTAATAAATGAAGGAATAAAAGATCTACAAGCAGCATTGTGGTCACTCAGGAAGGCACTTTCAACAGCACTTCACAAACCCGGAACCACTGTACCCTGGAAGGACAGGAGCTCCGGGTGCACGGGAACACCAGCATTTCCAAGGTGCCCTCCAAGGCACGCTCCATCCTCCCAGCACTATGTCTGTCCCTACACCCAAAGGACTGCAATGGGTCAGGAAGGCAGCTCCCCACCACCTTCTCCAGGGAAGTACAGGTGGGAAGGTAATGGGGAAACTCTGCTGTTTACAGCCAGACAGAAAAATAAATCCAGCCGTGTGTGTGAAATGAAATTTCCGTTTCAGAACAACATGCTGAACATGGATAGAGGATTTGTCTGATTGGTACAAGGCAGAGAGTGTGACGAAAGGGGTCTTTTTCACGATGGGAACTGGTGATGAAGGGACACTGCAGGGGTCAGTGTTGGGACTACACTCTACACGTTATTCATTCAGAGTCTGAACAAAGGATGTGAAGAGGTACGAGAAATGGGTTTCCAAGAAAGATCCCAGGGATGAAATTCGTGTCATAGGAGGACCAGGTGAAGTCTCTGGGTCTTCACTTGATGAAGTTTCAGAGGCAGTGGCAGAATCTCATTCAAACTTACAGAATATGAGGGGCCTGGATGGGGTGGACGTGGGCAAGATGTTTCCACGAGCAGCAGAAACTAGGGGCCATGGGCACAACTTCAGAGTGAAGGGACGAACCTTTAGAATAGAGATGTGGAGGAATTTATTCAGCCAGAGGGTGATGGATCAGTGGAACTCACTGCCTCATGGGGCTGTGGATGCGAAGTGATTCAGTGTATCTTACTCAGAGATAAGCAGGTTCTGGATGAATAAGGGTTACAGGGAGTGAGAGAATGGGGTTGAGAAACAATTCATACACAATAGAATAGTGGAATAGACCTGATGGATTGAATGGTCTAATTCTACCCCTATATATGATGGTCTTATGGACTGCGTTTATTCCATAAGTTTGTAAGTGTGCAGTTAGTATTTCTGGCATATCGATTAATATACATTCCAGTACTTTCGTGATTATTGCTGTCAGCTCTTGGTTTCAGATCAACTGCAGAAAGCTACACCATGGAGTAACTTGGGAATCTTGGTGTATAAATCTCAGAAAGGTGGCATACAGGGACAGCATGACATAGAGAAGGTAAATGTAATGCTGGCATTGATTTCAAAGGGAATGGAGAATAAAAATAGGGAAGGCTAGTAATAAATATAGAGGACTCCTGTCAGCCCGCACTGAGAATACTGTGAACAGGCTTGGTCCCCTATCTGGAGGGAAAATGTCCTTGCATTGGAGGCAGCCCAGAGAAGGTTCATCAGGCTGATCTTCAAAATGGAGGGATATTGATGAGAAGAGGTGGAGAAGGTTGAACTTGCCGTCGTTAAAATTTAGAAAATGAGGCAAATTTATTGATACACCAAAGATTCTTGTGTTCTTACAGATTCGGTACTGAGACATTGTTTCACTGAGCAAGGATCTGTAACCGGAGAGGAAGAGGAATACAGTTACCAGAGAAGCTAATAGAGAAAAGCTGGGCTGCAGAGACTGATGGTTGTTACAGAGTTCGGTGGTTTGAGATCAGGTGGTTATCGGGCTGAAATATGTCAAGTAGAGTTACAGGATTATCAATTCTGAAGGATTTACAGAGATTGGGAGGAATATAGGGACTGGAGATTACACAGAGGCACTGGAGAGTAGACAGATTGGGTGGTATTTGGAGCTACAGGAGTTGATAGAGAAAGGGAGGATTGGAGGGACTGGAGAGTACACAGGTAGGGGTGGTAGTTGGAGCTGCAGGAGTTTATAGAGACTGGGAGGATTGTTGGTGCTGGTAATTACAGTGACATGGACAAGAGTTGGAGCTGCAGGAGTGAGTGAGATAGGGAGGTTTGAAGGGGCTGGATCAGTTCACACAGCCAGGGAGAAGTGTAGGGATTGGAGGAGCCAGAGATGCTGAGGGTTGTAGGGCTGCAGAAGTTCAGAGAGTTACTGAGGACTGTGAAGGCAGGTTTGCAGCATTCCCATCAGTTACACAGAGATGTGGAGTGCTGTTCTGGAGGGGGTTACAGAAATCAAGAGGGTTGCAGGTACTGGAAGATATTACAAAGACAGTGAGCTGTAGTATTTGAGGAGGTGACTGCGACAGGATGCGTTGAGGGGTTGGAGGCTTCTAAAGGTGTTAAACATGCTACAAAGGATCAAAACCTTACATCGATCAGGGGGATTGGAAGCTCTGGAGATAAAGAATGAGAATTGCAGTAACTGAAGAATATCACAGAGATGGGGAGTAACATATGAGTTAGAGGAGTTATAACAGGAGATGGGCTCTATTCAATGGAGTCAGGGAAGATACAGGGTGATCTGAAGGGACTACAGGTGATCAACAGGACAGTGAGGCTTCTCACTGTCGGATTGGTTCAGTTTACGCAGGCAGTGGGTATTTTATGGAATTGTGCTACTTACAGAGATTAAGAGAATTGTATAGAATTGAGGAAAGAACAGAGATATGGAAGGCTGTAGTTAATGAAGACTTTTGTTGATGTCAGATGCTGAGGTTCTGGAAAGAATATGGACCGGCAAGCTGTACAATCTGTCAGAGCTTACAGAGACAGGAACAGCAATAGATCCTGGAGACACTAACACAGATAGGGAGTATTGCAGATACTGGAGGAGGTTTCTGCTTTAGGGATGGTTGTAGGGGAGTGTAATGTTTACACAGATAGGGGTGTAAGAGCTGGAAAAGGTTATGGAGATGATTAGATTGGTGGGAAGACTAGAGGAGCTAACATTGACACTGCTGGTGATAGCGATGGGAGAATGTTACATAGATAGTAAGTCTTGTAGAAACTGATCAGGAGAGTCACAAGCATTGGAGCTGATTTCACAGATTGGTGGTTTTACAGGGTCCTGAGAGGATTACCCAGATAGGGAGGTTTGTAGGATGTCCACATTTTCAAAGCGTTTCAGGAATGGAAAAGGTTACACAGTTAAGGAGGGATGTTGGAGCTGTGGGAGTTCACAGAGACTCGGAGGTTTGAAGGGGTTGGGGCTGATTATGGATAGATATATATATTTAGGGGCAGTAATATGGAACGCAGAGGGAGAATTTAGATTAGATTCCCTGCAGCATGAGAACAGGTACTTCGGCCCAACAAGTCCACACCAACTCTGCAAAGAGTAACCCACCCAGACCCACTTCTCTCCGACAATGCACCGAACACTATGGACAATTTAGCATGGCCGATTTACCTGACCTGCACATCTTTGGACTGTGGGGGAAACTGGAACACCTGGAGGAAACCCACGCAGACACAGGGAGAAGGTGCAAACTCCACACAGACAGACAGTCACCTAACGCTGGAATCGAATCTGGGCCCCTGGCACTGTGAGGCACCATCGCTCACCACTGAGCCACCGTGCTGCCTAAATTGCAGAATTACACAAAGGGAGAGTGTTTGAGGTGCTGGGAGGACTGTAGGGAGTGGACGAGCAAACAGAGATGTGGAGTGCTGCTGTGGCTTGAAAAGGGTCTGGAGGTGTTCATATCGGTAAGGAGGTCGGTAGGGTTGGGAGAAGGTTACTGTGGTCGTGTGGTGCGATAGGCCAGGAGGCAGGAGTGTTATCGGGCCTGCAGAAGGTTACAGTGATATCATGTTTTCTTGGGGCTTGAGGAAAGTACACAGGTGGGTATTTTGCTCCAGGCTGGAGGATTTTGCAGAGACGGCGTTACTGTAAGTATTGTGCAAAACTACAGAAATGGGAATTATTGTACTGAGTGCAGGATGAGATTATACAGACTGGAGCAATTTACATACAGGGAGAGTCGTCAGCATCGGAGTAGGTTTCAAATATACAGTGGGAATTTGGGAGGGGTGGAGGTTACAGAATTATGAAAATTTCTGGGAATTACAAGCATTCAAGACATTGGCACAAACAAGTTAGACTGAAAGGCATGTTTCTTTGCTGTATAACTCTATCACATGACAAGAGAGAGCGTGAGAAGGGACTATAGAACAGAAAGATCCCATGTTTCAATACCATCTCTTTAAGGGAGGCCTGCTTTCCCCTCTGTTGCACTGATCCTCACTAAGCACAGGCCTGAATTGATAACTGTCAACTTACTGTATTGACATAGGAAGGCTCAGTAGAGCAGAGATGAAAATTAACAAGAGGTGGGGTTTGAGCCTGGGACCATCATGCTCTGTGTTTACCCTTCAACACTGTATCTGTGTCACGTCTTCTGGACCAAAGTTCAATGCACCCTTAAATATACTCTGCTCTGTTCACTGTGAGTGATCTTACCTCGCTGCAGGATTTACTGAAAGCTCCAGATCTCACTCTCCATCTCTCTGTCTGACCAACTGTCTTCAGTGGCGTGATGGACGAGACAGGAATTGGGAATTCTGTTGAGTCAAGAGCGTCCTGAATATCTACAGGAGATAGAGAAACAGACAGAATGGGAAATTAGACTGATGCAGTGAGGGTTACAAATGGAGAATGGCACAGAATCCCACAGAGATCTGGAAAATCCCATTCTCCATCCCTGGTCTGTGTTGCCTCATCTCCCTGGAGTGGAGAATTCTGTTGCCTCAGGATCAGGAGTAGCTGCAAAAGGTGCAGTCACCGGCCTCAATTAGACCCTCACAGTGACAGATACCACATGGAGAGAGACCGTGTGATAGCACCAGAGTGCAGGAAGGGATCAGGATCAAACCACAGTCAGGAAGAAGGTGCTCTGGGATCAGTACTCAGGGATAAGGGAGCTATCAGTGGACCAGGCAATGACCTCGTGGTACTCTCACTAGACTGTTCATCCAGAATTTAATGCCAAAGTAAGGAATACACATCTAACCGCTTAATAATGTCCTTTCAGTAAGCAAATCTGTTATAGGTTGCCAGACTGGCCTACATATGAATCCAGTTCCAAGGCAATGGGATTGACGCTCAAATGCCCACTGTAATGATCTGACAAGCCACTCAGCTGTAAGGCTGGTCAGGGTGGGCATGCGATGCTGGCCAGCCAGAGACAGCAACATCCCATGAGTGATTTAAAATCAACACTGCTGGGAGCAGTGTCCTGGCCAATCATGACGGTAGGTTTATGGACAGGGCTTTAAACTGACAGAGAGGATACAGGGACAGGGTTCAGGTGAAAGGAGCTTTCCAAATCCAGAGAGAAAATGTGACGCCTCGGAACAGCATGGGAATGTGGCTGTAGACAAGCAGAAAAGAACAGGAAGGGACAGAGTTTAACTAAAACTGTACATCAATGAATTGGTTTGTGACAGGACATTTGTGGGGAAGAGGAAATTATAATGTTGTTTTGATTTGGAATGGAGAAAGTATCCACAATAAGGTAATAGACTTGGGACACAGAGATAAATGAGACTTAGTCACCAGACAGGCGTGATTACAGGGTGAACAAAAGGTGGAACATAAATATTCAACAGTAAACAACCTTACAGGATCTCAGGCAGAATGGAAAAGCAAGATGGGAACCCTGACACTAATGGATAACAAAGGCATTACAGAGAAAACATTTGGCCTCAGATTATGCAGCTGAATCAGCCTGAATGCAAATTCTGGGTGGTATGTGTCAAAAACACAAGCAGGAGAACAGTTTTTATGCTGCCTTGCAGTATTTCATTGCTCATCCCTGCATTAAACAGGAATTCATTAGAAATTGTAGCAAAGATGGGTGTGATACTTTTTGGAGACTTCAATCTTTGTATAATCTGGGACAGACACATTGGCAAGAGTGATATTATCCGAGATCATCCTTGAATGTTTTTGTCATTGTTTCTTTGCATAACGCATTGTGCAAATAGCTAGGGATGTAACTATCTCAGATCGACTATTGGGTGATGAAGCTGTGTGAATGAGTAATATCACACCGAAATCCTCCAAGAAATTATACCAGAATTCAAAGAGATTATGCCCATTATATGAGTTTGAGAGAGAACTGACCAAGGTAAACAGGGGAAACAGACTGAAATGTCAGGCTGTAAATGAACAGTGGAAAACATTGAGAGCCAGAGAGTCCTAGAGACGTACAGCACATAAACGGACCCTTCGGTCCAACTCGTCCACACCGACCAGATATCCTTTCCTATTCTCGTCCCATCTGCCAGCACTTGGCCCATATCCCAACAAACCGGTTTTATTCATATACCAATCCAGATGCTTTTTGAATGCTGGAATTGTACCAGACTCTACCACTTCCTCTGGCAGTACATTCCATACATACACCACACTCTGAGTGAAAAGGTTTCCCCTTAGGTCCCTTTTAAATCTTTCATCTCTCACCCTAAACCTACGCCCTCCATTTCTGGTCTACACTAACCCAGGGAAAAGACCTTGTCTGTTTATCCTATCCATGCCCCTCATGATTTTATAAACCTCAAGAATGTCACCCCTTAGCCTCTGATGCTCCAGGGAAAACAGTCTCAGTCGTTTCAGCCTCTCCCTGCAGCTCAAATCCTCCAACCCTGACAACATCCTTGTAAAACTTTTCGAAACACTTTCAAGTTTCACAACATCCTTCCAATAGGAAAAAGACCAGAACTGCATGCAACATCCCAAAAGTGCCCTAAACAGTGTGCTGTACAGCTGCAACATGACCTCCAAACTCCTATAATCAATGCTCTGACCAATAAAGGAAAGCATACCAAACACCTTCTTCACTATCCGCTTACCTAGGTAACACTTACGGGGACATAGGCGTGGACATGGATTGGACGGTGGGTGTGGTGGGCGGGGGGCGGTATTGAACGGGTTTGGGGACGGGCTGAGGGTGATGTAGGATGTGTCTGTGAGTTGGGGGCAGGCGGCGGGTGGAGGGTGGTGTCAGACAATTTTGGGGGCAGAATTCGCTGTTGGGTCGGTTTGGGGGGGCGACGTTAAGAGGCGGGTGGGGGCGGTGTTGGATGGGTTTGGAGGCGAGCGGGGTGTGTTTTTGGGGTCTGACAGGGTGTGGGGGCTCGCTCATGGCTTGCTGCTGCCTAGTCACCTGAACAGGGAGCAGACTGGATTGAAAACTCCGAGTCCCAGAGGAAAGGTATTGAATCGATTAACCGAATAATCAATTATCTGAACGAAATAGTGCCCGCCCATCTCGTTCAGATAATCGAGGTTCCTCTGTAAACCATCTGGACTATACCCTAGTGTTGTCTGAGTTTTACCTTCACCCAATCAACCCCTGCTCGATCCTGCTGAATGGCCCCAATATTGGCCCAGTTCCAGTTTAAGACCTAAATCTGTCAACCTGCCTGATCTTTTTCCACAACTATGTTAAAACAAAGACAGTTGTGGTGACTGGACGCAATGTGCTCTCCGACTGATACTTCAGTCACTTGCCCGACCTTGTTTTCTGAGGAGGGGTCCAGTGTTGCACCCGCCTGAGTAGCATAGAGCCCTCTACGTCTTGATTGAGTAAACTTTCTTGGACACATTTTACAAATTCCCCCCAGTACGGGCCTTTTACACTCTGGGTGACCCAGTCAATCCAGGGGAAGTTAAAATCTCCATCCAATACTACTCTACTATTTTTATAGGTACCTGCAAACTCACTATATATTTGCTCCTCTCGTACCCGCTGGTTATTTGAGGGTCTAGAACATGATCCCAGCAGACTGACGATCCCCTCTTTGTTTCTAGCTTTTAAATTTATGGCCTCATTTGATGACTGCTTAACAGAATTGTCTTGATGCACAGTTGTTATGTCCTTCCTAATCAAAAGGACAACTCCCCCCTCCTCACTTACTTGCCCTTCTGTCATGCCTGTAATTTCTGTATCCTGGAACACTGAGCTGCCAGTCGTGCACTTCTCTCAGCCATGTTTCGATTATGGTTATAATATCCCAGTCCCCAGAGTTAATCCATGCTCTGAGCTCGTCTGCCTTACCAGTCAGGCCTCGTGTGTTGAAATAAATGCCCTTTAAAACCAGATGTCTTTTCCCTGCCTCGACTGTGCCCCTGGATATCCTGAATAGTTAACTTGCTCTTGATGGCTGATGTATTTCCCCTGACTTTTCGATGGTCCCTCTCCTCACTCAGAGTCTCAACTCCCTGCCAAACTAGTTTTAATCCTTCAGGGTAACACTAGCAAATCTCCTCTCTGGGATACGTGTGCCCCTTTGCTTCAAGTGCAAACCATCCCCTTTGTACAGGTCCCCTCTACCCCAGAAGAGATCCCAATGACCCATGAACTGAAAACCCTGCCCACTATACCAGCTCCTCAGGCACACATCCATCCAGCCTACCTTTCTATTTCTATCCTCACTGGCACTTGGCACTGGGAGTAATCTGGAGATCATTAAGGTCAATATCCTGCTTTTTTAACTTCTCACCTGACTCCCTGTACTCATTTCACAGGACCCCATCCCTTTGTCCACCTCTGTCATGTGGCCCAATGTGCACAATGACCTCTGGATGTTCACCCTCCCCCTTCATAATGTTCAATAATGACTCAGAGACATCCTTGACTCTGGTACCTGGGAGGCAGCACACCATCCTGGGGTCTCTTCAGGAGCCACACAGTTTCCTGTCTGTCCCCTCACAACTGAGCCTCCTATCAGTATGACGATCATTACAGAGGATCTGGCAAACATAGACTGGGAGGAACTCCCTGCAGTTGGGTCCATGTTAGGAAAGTGGTGTATTTTAAAGTGATGCAGTGAGAACGCAGGACCCGTGTGCTCCTTAAAGTGTGAATAATAAAGGCAGCAAGTTCAGGGAATACTGATCAAGTGATATCGTGAGTTCGATAAAGAAAATACAGTGGAATAAAATCAGGTAAAGCCCTTCACAAGTATAGAGAGTGCAAGGCGATTGTGGAACATGAGGGATAAACAATGGTCATGAAATATATTTGGCAGATACAATTGCGGAAAAGCCACAGGTATTTTATCAGCATCGTGAGAGTCAGAGGATTCCCAACGAAAGAGGGAGGCATGTGGGAAACCAAAGGGACAATCTGTGCATGGAGCCAGAGGAAGCAGGTGAGGTCCTCAAGGAATACTCCCCATCTGTATTCACACAGGAGAAAGGCATCGTAGCCGGGGATTTCAGTTGGGATGGTGAGGTTCCAGAATATGTTAAGATCAATAAGGAGGAGGTATTAAATGTTTTCACAGGCATAAAGGTGGAGAAATCCCCAGTGCCCAGGGAAATTTATCCCAGGCTGCTATGTCATTCAGAGAAGGGCATCTGCCCATTCTCACATGGTCTGCACGACATAGCCACAGCAAAGTATTTGCCTCCCAATTACCATCTTCAAAGGCCAAGCAAGTTACTCAGTTGAAGGGCAGCTAGGACTGGACAAGAAAGGCTGGTCAGCCAGAGACACCCACATCCCATACCTGATTTAATACATAATCCATTAGGATGGTCCCACTGGAACCGTGCTGGGACCAGGGTCCTGCTGATCATGTCAGTAGATTTATGGACAGGGCTTTAAACTGACAGAGAGGATGCTGGGACTGGGTTCAGGTGAAAGGAGCTTTCCAAATCCAAAGAGAAAAGGCGAAGCAACGGAACAGCATAGGGATGTGGCTGAAGACAAGCAGAAAGGAACAGGAAGGGACAGAGTTTAACTAAAACTGTACATCAGCAAAAAGGTTTGTGACAGAAAATTGTGGGAAAGAGTAAGTTATGTTTTTTTTTAATGGACAACATCACTGTAATAAGGTCGATGGATTTGTGACACAGAGATAAAAGAGATTTAGACACCAGGGAGACATGGATACAGGGTGAACAAAAATATTCAATGGTTCACAATCTTGCGAAAACTCAGGAAAAATGGGTAACACTAAAAATAATGGATAACAAAGGCATTACAGAGAAAGCATTTGTCTGCAGATCATGAAGTAGAGTCAGTCTGAATTTAATTACTACTTGCCAAGGACACAAGCAGCAGAACAGTTTTAGCCACTGAACAGTATGCCATCTCTCATCACAGGGACACGTTGTAATTTTTTAACAAAGTCATTGTGATAATTTTGGAAAACTTCAATATTCGTATAAACTGGGACAACACACGGTCAACATTGATAATGGAAGAGGAGTTCGGTTAATTTTTTTTTCAGTGCTTCTTTGAAAAACACATTGTGCAACTGTGAAGGGACATAACTATCGCAGAGCGACAGTGTAATGAAACTTAGTGAATGAGTAATGTCACCTGCAGAGATCCTTCGGGAAATTGTGATAAAGTGCAGTTTAAATAAATATAAAGTTTTAAAGTGATTCACAGAAAGGACAAGCTACAACTAGAAACAAAAATAGCCAATTACATGTGTGTGAGAGGAGAACTGATCAAGGTAAACAGGCTAAACAGACTGAGACATGTGTCTGTAAATGGACAGCAGAAAACATTTGAATGAACAGTGTAAAACACTTAGCAGAAGGACATTCCATTGAAACAGTATAAACCTCAGCAAGAAATCCCCACTGGGCCCTCACTCAGGACAAAAGGGATCATACTAGATTATGAGGCTGAGAAGATCCCCAAAAAGTACTTAAAATCCTAAAATGAGAGAGTGTTTTAGGAGTAGATGTTAAATAGATTGCAAACTGTATGCTAGCATGAGGAGGGCAGTGGGAAGGGGAACCATGGTCAGGGTTTATTGACACAATAGGAACAGGGAGAGGTGAAGGTGCTGGAGTTGGTGAGAGTGTTACAGACAGTGGTCAGGGTCTGAACAGTGTTACAAAGTCAGTACGGATTGCTGCAGCTGCAGGGGTTTGCAGAGGTAGGGAGCGACATATGGATTTTTATTTATTCATTGATGAGATGTGGTTGTCACTGCCTGGACTAACATTCTTTGATCCAACTGCTAATTACCCAGAGGGTAGCTCAGAGTCAGCCATATTGCTGTGGGTCTGGAGTCAAATGTTGACCAGACCAGGTTAGAATATTTAATGCCCTTCCTTCAAGCAAGTAAGTGACTAGAGGAGTTCTTCCTACTGATCAACAATGTTTTAATGGTGGCCCCACCAATGTCTTTTACAGATACAACATGACATCCCGACTCTTACTCTTAATGATCTCCCTAATGAAGGTAACCATCCCAAATGCCTGCTTCACCAGCCCGTCTACCTGTGACACCACATTCAAAGAACTGTGTACCTACATCCCTTGGTCACTGATTGATAACACCACCCAGGGTCCGAACATTAACTGTACAATTCCCACCCTGGCTTGTTTCACCAAAATGGAACACCTCACCTTTATCTAATTAAATTCCATCTGCTATTCTTCAGCCCACTATCCCAGCAGTACTGTTCATCCTGTTGTATCATAGATAACTTTCATCACTGTCCACTTTACCACCAAGTTCAGTGACACCCAAAAACCTTACTTACCAGGAAACCAATATTCCCATCCAAACCATTTATCCAAATGACAAACAACAGTGGACCCACTCCACCGCTGGTCACATGCCCACAGTCAGAAAAACAACATGTCTCCCACCACCTTCTGTCTCCTACCATTAAGCAAATTTTGTATCCAGTTCACTAGCTCCTCCTGAATGCCATATCCGTTTTCACTGATCTGAGCTTATTACCCAGTTTACCAGACAGAACACAGAGCGCAGAACAGTTCAGCCCATGATCCTTCGGCCATGATGCTATGCCAACCTTTTATCCGAATGTAAAATCAAACTAAACTACATACCCTTCATTTTACTCTATCCATGTGTCTGTCCAAGAGTCTATTAGATGTCCTGAATGTGTCCAATTTTACTCCCACCATTGGCAGTCCATCCGACCACCTACCATCTCTATCCTCTTATCCATCTTCCAATCACCTTAAAATTATGCCGCCTTCTCAGAGCCATTTATGCCATAGGAGAAAAAGTCTCTCACTATTCACTCTCTCTGTGCCTCTCATCACCTTGTTCACCTCTACCAAGTCACCCCACCCCATTCTTCACTCCAATGAGAAAAGCCTCAGCTCCCCCAAACTGTCTCCATAAGAAATGCCCTCCATTCCAGGCAACATCCTGGTAAATATCCTATGTACACTCTCTAAAACTTGTACATCCTTCCTGTAAAGAGGGGACCAGAACTGAACACAATATTCCAAGTGTGGTCTCACCAGGTCGCTATAAAGATGCAGTAAAACCTCATGGCTCTTGACATTGATCCCCTTGCTAAGGAAAGCCAACACAATACATGACTTTTTAACAAACCTATCAATGTGCGTGGCAACTTTGAGGGATCTATGGACATGGACCCCATGATCTCTCTGTTCCTCCACAATGCCAAGTATTTTGCCTTTTAACGCTGTATTCTATATTCAGGTTTGACCTTCCAGAATGAATCACTTCACACTTTTCCAGATTGAACTCCATCTTCCACTTCCAGCCCAGCTCTGCGTCCTGTCAACGTCCCATTGCAACCTACAACAGCCCTCCACATTCCCCACCACTCCACTAAACTTGGTGCGATTGGCAAAATTACTAACCCACTCTCCAACATCCACATCCAACTCATTTACAAAAATCACAAAGAGCAGAGTCCCAGAGCCGATTGTTACAGAACCCCACTGGTCACTGAGCTCCAGGCTCAATAATGTCCATCTGCCGCCATACTCTGTCTTCACTGGGCCATCCGATCCTGTATCCAGACAGACAGATTTCCCTGTATCCCAATCATCCTTCTCTTCTGAATGAGCCATCGACATATTCTGTCATGTCCTCACAGAATTCAACAAGGTTTGTGTGGCATGACCTGACTCCTCACAAACCCATGCTGACTGTCACGAATTAAAATATGGTTTTCCAAGCAGTCATTAATTCTGGCTTTAGAGTCCTCGCCAATAATATGCACACCACAGACATTCGACCAAATCTGTAATTCCCAGAATTCTACCTCCGTAACATGGCTCGGACTTTACAAATCTTCCCTCCTCTGCCATGTTCCCCAAAGGGCACTGGAGGGTGGTGGGTGTTACAGAGATAGGGAGGGATATCAGGACAGGAGGATTTTTGCAGACATTAGGAGGGTTGCAGTGCCAAAAGGAGGCTTCAGTAATTCTTAGGTTTCATGGTGATGAAGGCATTTGAGGATGAGGGAGGGAGGGAGGATTGTAGGGAAATGAGAGGGTTCACAGTTTAGGTGTTTTGTTAGGGCTGCAAGTGGTTACTGAGTTGGGGAGGGTGTAAGCACTGGTGGATATTACATAAACATGTGGTTTTAGTTGCAATGCAGGAAGAGGATTCAGAAAGCTGGAGAGTATGGGGTCTGAACGAAGTTACACAAATGGGAAGAGTTGTCAGGAGTGGAGGTGTTTACAGAGACAGCAATGGCCTGATCTGGAGCAGAGGACCCAGACTGGGAGGGGTGTGGGGACTGGAGGGGGTTTCACAGGGAGGGAGGACCATAGACCCACAGGAGGTTACAGAAATGTAGAGAGCTGTAGGGCTGATGGGTTCATGGAGATGGGAATGTTGGGAGGGATGGAGAAGTTTACAGGGATGTGGATGTTTGTAGAACAGGACTTGATCACCGACAGGGAGTGTTTTAGGGAGCTGAGCAGATTAAAGAGATAAAGATGTTTGTATCGACTGGAAGAAAAAACAGAGATATGCAGGGTAGTCGTGACGGAAGATGCTTATAGACATAGGAAGGCTTAGGTTCTGGGGGTTATGGAGGTTGTGGAATCTCGATTTCTTTTCAGAGACTGGGATAACAATTTTGGTCAGAAACAGTTTCACAGATAAGGGAGTATAGCACAAACAGGAGGAAGTTGCAGAGGAAGGTGACATTTAAACAGATAGTGGTGTAAGAGCTGGACAAGGTTATGGAGATGGGTAGATGGTGGAGACACAGGAGGAGCTTACATTGACATGGGGGTGATAGTGACAGGAGGGTGTTAAATAGATTGTTGGTTTTGTTGGGACTGGATTGGGAGAGGCACAGGAATGGAGTGAGTTCAACAGATCAGGATTACTGCAGAGACCTGAGAGGATTACACTGATAGGGATGGTGGTCGGGTCTCCACAGACTGTTAGTGTTTAGGGACTGGAAGAGATTTGGTAGATAGGGAGGGATGTAAGAGCTGCAGGAGCTTATGGAGAGTTGAAGAGTTGGAGCAGTTTGCAGAGGTAGGTTTTTCAGACAGGAGTAGGTTATAGATAGTGAGGGGTGTGTGGTCTGAATAAGTCAAAAAGAGGAAAGGTTTTCGCGTCTGGAAGAGGTTAAACTGACAGGAACAGTTGAAGAGACTGAAGCAAAAATGCATGGATAAGGTTACACAGATAGGGAGGTGAATAGGGACTGAGGGTGAATACACAGACATGGAGGGTTGTATTGTTAGACGGAGCTGAGAGGGATAGGGACTGGTTTAGGGATTTACACAGATAGGGAAGGTTGTGTTTTTGGAGAAGGTTACACTGATACAGACAGTGATAGGGAGTGTTTAGTGGACTACAGAGGAGCTCAGAGAGAATATATTATGGGGAGTGGAGGAGATTACAGACACAGAGATGTCTGTCGGGTTGAAAAGAGCTTCTGCAGATCCTCGGTGCTGTGAGGCTGGAGGGAGGTTATAACAGTGAGTGTTGCCAAGACTTAATTACTTCACTGATATAGAGCAGGTGTCAGCATGTAACTGTCAAAGGGAAGTTGAGACAGTCCAGATGAGTTTTCAGAGTTACAAATGTTTATGGGAGTTTCAAGAGGGATCAATGATTGGGAGTGCTGTACCAAATGGTAATAGTTATAGTGAGGGTTCTAAAAGCAGGAAGAGGTGACGGACATATCGACCTTTGTAAGGACTGGAGAAGCTTACATCGGCAAGGAGTGTTTTAGAGTCTGGATGAGATTACAGTGTTAAGGAGAATATTGGGGATAGAGCAAGGTGTAAGAGACGGAGATGGTTTACAGGGCTGGACAATAACCTGAATAGAATCGCCATCGTGTGTGACCAGGCCATTTGGCCCAACCAGTCCATTCCAAAACTCTGAAGAGCATCCTACCCAGACCCACCCCTCCACCTGTACATTAAACCCTGCATTTCCCGTGGTGAACTTACTTAACCCACACATTCCTGAATACTACAGTCAATTTATGATGGCCACTTCACTGATGATGCAAATTTTGGACACACACACAGCAAGGGAGCAACACGCAAACACACACAGTGAGGGAGATACCCACAGACACACAGCGAGGGAAGGACATGCACACGCACACACGCACACACAGCGAGGGGGGTGGGACCTCACACATACACAGCGAGGGAGGGACATGTACACACACAGCAAGGGAGGGACACGCACACACACACACACAACAGCAAGGGGACACGCACACTCACAGAATGGGAAGGAGACATACACACACATACACACACACACACACACACACACAGAGGGAGGGACACGTACACACAGCGAGAGAGAGACACATACACACAACGCGATGGAGTGACACACACACAAACAGTGAGTGAGGGACACACAGTGAAGGGGGGGCACACAAACACCTACTGTGAGGATGTGACATGTACTCACACACAGCGAGGGAGGGACACACATACACAGCGAGGGAGGGACGTGCTGAGACATGCAGCGATGGAGGGATACGCGCACACACAGCAATGGAGGGACATGTATACACACAGCAAGGGAGGGACACGCAAACACACAGGGAAGGAAGGACAAGCAGACACACGGCAAGGGGGAGGGCATGTGCACAGAAATTGAGAGGGTGCACGCACACACAGCGAGAGGGGACACGCACAGGCACAGCGAGGGAGGGACACACACACACACAGCCAGGAGGGCATGCACTCACACACCGAGGAGAGATGCGCACACACAGTGAGGGGGATATACACAAAGAGCGATGGAGGGACACACACACAAGGGACAGACACACACAGAAAGCAAGGGAGTGACTCGCACATTACACATCCAGGGAGGGACATGCACACACAGCGAGGGAGGGACACAAACACACACACACACACACACACACACGCGCACACACACACACACAGAACTAGGGAGGGAAGGTCATGCACAAACAGTGTGGGAGGGACACGCACACATAGCGAGGGAAGGACATGCACATCCACATCGAGCGAGGGACGCACACATACACTGCAAGTGAAGGGCACGCACGCGCGCACACACACACACACACACACACACTGCGGGATGCACACGCACACACAGAGAGTGAAGGACATGCACACACACAGAGAGAGGGACACGCACGCGCACACACACACACAGGGAAGGAGGGACAAGGACACACGGCGAGGGGGAGGAAATGTGCACAGAAAGTGAGAGGGGCACGCACTGACACGGTGAGGGAGGGACACACGCACGCACAGCAAGGGGGGACAAGCACTCACACAGCGAGGGGGATATGCACAGAGCAAGGGAGGGACACACACACACACACACACAGCGAGGGAGTGACACGCACACACAGCAAGAGGGACATACACACACACACACACACACACAAAGCGAGGGAGGAACACGCACACATACACACAGTTTAGGGGGTACACGCAGACACACAGCAAGAGAGGGACACACACGCACACAAACACACACAGCGAGGGATGGACACGCACACAGCGAGGGAGGGACACGCATACATATACACAGCGAGGGTGGGACACACAGACACACACACACACACACAGCGAGCGAGACACACACACACACAGCGAGGGAGGGAAAGACATGCACACACATAGAATGAGGGAGGAACGTACACACACACACAGTGAGTGAGGGACACACACACTGTGAGGGAGGGACACACACACACACAGCGAGGGAGGGACACACACACACACACACACACACACACACACACACAGAACTAGGGAGGGAATGACATGCACAAACAGTGAGGGAGGGACACACACACACAGCGAGGGAGGGACACACACACACACACACACACAGAACTAGGGAGGGAAGGACATGCACATACACAGCGAGGGAGGGACACACGCATACACTGCAAGTGAAGGACACACGCGCATATGCGCGCGTGCACACACACTCTCACACACACACTCTCTCTCTCTCACACACACACACACACACACACACACACACACACACACACACACCCCGAGGGATGGACACGCACACACAGTGAGAGAGGGACACGCACACACAGTGAGAGAGGGACACACACACGCACACACACACAGACACACACACACAGGTAAGGAGGATCAAGCACACACGGCGGGGGGGAGCAAATGTGCACAGAAAGTGAGAGGGGACACGCACTGAAACGGTGAGGGAGGCACACACGCACACACAGCAAGAGGGGACATGCACTCACACAGCAAGGGGGATATACACAGAGCAAGGGAGGGACACACACACACACACGCACACAATCACACAGCGAGCGAGGGACAAACAAACAGCGAGGGAGTGAAACGTACACATACACAGTTAGAGATTAACACAAACACACACACACACACACACACACACACACACAAAGCGAGGGTGGGACATGCACACATATACACAGTTAAGGGGGTACACGCAGACACATAGCAAGGGAGGGACACACACACACAAAAACACACAGCGAGGGAGGGACACGCACACAGAGTGAGGGACATGCACACACAGCGAGAGAGGGACACGCACACAGAGTGAGGGAGGGACACGCACACAGCGAGGGAGGGACACGCACACAGCGAGGGTGGGACACACAGATACACACACACAGCGAGGGAGGGAAAGACATGCACACACATAGAATGAGGGAGGGACGTACACACACACACACACACACACACACACACACACACACACACACACATACACAGTGAGGGGACACACACACACACAGCGAGAGAGGGACACACACGCATACACAGCGAGGGTGGGACACACACACACACACACACACACCGCGAGAGAGGGACACACAAACACACAGCAAGTGAGGGACACATACACACACATACACAGCGAGGGTGGGACACACACACACACACACACACAGCGAGCGATGGACACACAAACAGCGAGGGAGTGAAACGTACACATACACAGTGAGAGAGTGACACAAACACACACACCCCGAGGGAGTGACACGCACACACAGCAAGAGGGACAACACACACATACACACACAAAGCGAGGGAGGGACATGCACACACTCACACATCGTGGAAGGGACACACAGGCACAGTGAAGAATTGACACGCATACATATACACACACACACACACACACACACACACACACACACACACACACACACCCCGACGGAAGGACATGCACACAGAGAGAGAGGGGGACACGCACAAACAGCAAAAGAGGGACACACACACACAGCAAGAGAGGGGGACACACACACACACCAAGGGAGGGACACACACATAGCAAGGGAGGGACACACACACACACACACACACAGCGAGAGATGGACACACACAAGGAGGGAGGGACACGCACACATGGAGGGAGGGACACGCACACAGGGCGAGGGAGGGACACACACATAGGGCGAGGGAGGGACACGCACACAGGGCGAGGGAGGGACACGCACACAGGGCGGGAGAGGGACACGCACACAGGGCGAGGGAGAGACACGCACATACAGTGAGGGAGGGACACGCACACACAGTGAGGGAGGGACACGCACACATATACACAGCGAGGGTGGGACACACAGACACACACAGAGATACACAAACACATAGCGAGGGAGGGACACACACACACAGCGAGGGAGGGAAACACATGCACACTCATAGAACGAGAGAGGGATGTACGCACACACACGTACACATACAGCGAGGGATAGTCACGCACGCACAGTGAGTGAGGGACACGCACATACAGCGATAAAGGGACACACGCACGCAGCAAGGAACACACACACACATACACAGCGAGACTGGGACACACACACACAGCGAACGAGGGACACACAAACAGCGATGGAGTGAAACGTACACATACACAGTGAGAGAGTGAGACACACATACACACAGCGAGGGAGGGAAGGACATGCACACACACAGAGCAAGTGAGGGACACACACACACACAGCAAGGGAAGGACATGCACACACACAATGATGGAGGGTCATACACAAACCAACAGCGAGGGAGACACACACACACACACACACACACCGAGGTGAGATGCGCACACACAGTGAGGGGGATATACACGAAGAGCAATGGAGGGATACATACACACGGGACGGACACACACAGACAGCAAGGGAGTGACACAAGCACACATCCAGTGAGGGACATGCACACACAGTGAGGGAGGGACACACAGACACACACACACAGCGAGGGGGACACACACACAATCACAGCAAGTGAAGGACACGCGCACGTGTGCACACACGCACACACACACACAGAGCGAGGGAGGGACACATACACAAAGAGCGAGGGAGTGACGCGCACACAGCAAGAGGGACACACACACAAAGCAAGGGAGGGACATGCACACATACACACAGTTGACGTGATACACGCAGACACACAGCGAGGGCGGGACACACACACATACACACACACTCACAGCGAGCGAGGGACACACAAACACACACAGTGAGGGAGGGACACACACACACACAGCGAGGGAGTGACATGCGCACTCAGCAAGAGGGATACACACACAAAGCGAGGGAGGGATACACACAGTTAAGGAGATAGATGCAGACACACAGCGAGGGCGACACACACACACACACAGCGAGCGAGGGACACACAAACAGCGAGGGAGTGAAACGTACACATACACAGTGAGAGAGTGACACAAACACATACACACAGCGAGTGAGGGAAGGACATGCACACAGAACGAGGGAGGGACGTACACACACACACACACAGCGAGAGAGTGACACACACACAGCAAGGGAGGGACACACGCACACAGCAAGGGAGGGACACACGCACACAGCAAGGCAGGGACACACGCACACACATACACAGCGAGGCTGGGACACACACACACAGCGAACGAGGGACACACAAACAGCGAGGGAGTGAAACGTACACATACACAGTGAGAGAGTGACACACACACACACAGCGAGGGAGGGAAGGACATGCACACACACACAGCGATGGAGAGTCATACACAAACACACAGCGAGGGAGTCACACACACACACGGAGGGACAAGCACACACACGGCGAAGGGGAGGAAATGTGCATAGAAAGTGAGAGGGGGCACGCACACACAGTGGGAGGGGACACGTACTGACACGGCGAGGGCAGGACACACACACACACAGCAAGGGGGGACATGCACTCACAGCAAGGGGGATATACACAATGAGCAAGGGAGGGACACACACACAGAGCGAGGGAGTGACACGCACAAACAATGAGAGGGGGCACACAGAGACATGGCGAGGGAGGGCCACGCACACACAGCAAGGGTGTACAGGCACTCACACAGCGAGGGGCGATGCGGACACACATTGGTGGGGATATGCACAAAGAGCAAGGGAGGGACACGCACGCACACAAGGGACGGACACACTGACAGAGCGAGGGAGTGACACACGCACACACAGCAAGAGGCACACACACACGCGCGCACAAAGCAAGGGAGGCACATGCACACACAGTGTGGGAGTAACACACATACACGCAGCGACAGGGAGAGAGTGAGGGACAGGGAGAGAGTGAGGGACAGGGAGAAAGTGAGGGACAGGGAGAGAGAGAGAGAGAAAGGGACAGGGAGAGAGTGAGGGACAGGGAGAGAGAGTGAGGAATAGAGAGAAAGTGAGGAACAGAGAGTGAGGGACAGAGAGACAGGGACAGGGAGAGAGAGAGAGGGACAGGGAGAGAGAGAGAGGGACAGGGGGAGAGAGAGGGGGACAGGGACAGAGTGAGGGATAGAGAGAGAGTGAAGACAGAGAGAGAGAGAGGGACAGAGAGAGGGAGGGACAGGGAGAGAGTGAGGGACAGGGAGAGAGTGAGGGACAGGGAGAGAGATAGGGACAGGGAGAGAGTGAGGGACAGGGAGAGAGCGAGAGGAACATGGAGAGAGACAGAGGGACAGGGAGAGAGAGGGATAGGGAGAGAGAGAGAGAGAGAGAGAAGGAGGGACAGGGAGAGACAGGGACAGGAAGAGAGAGAGAGGGACGGGGGAGAGAGAGAGGGACAGGGAGAGGGAGAGAGAGAGAGGGACAGGGAGAGAGAGAGAGGGACAGGGAGAGAGAGAGCGACAGGGAGAGAGAGTGAGGGACAGGAGAGAGAGAGGGACAGGGAAAGAGAGAGGGACAGGGAGAGAGAGAGAGGGATAGGGAGAGAGAGAGAGGGAGAGAGAGAGGGACAGGGATAGAGTGAGGGACAGAGAGAGTGTGAGGGACAGGGAGAGAGTGAGGGACAGGGAGAGAGTGAGGGACAGAGAGAGTGTGAGGGATAGGGAGAGAGAGAGAGGGACAGGGATAGAGAGAGGGACAGAGAGAGTGTGAGGGACAGGGAGAGAGTGAGGGACAGGGAGAGAGTGAGGGACAGAGAGAGTGTGAGGGATAGGGAGAGAGAGAGAGGGACAGGGAGAGAGAGAGGGAGAGAGAGAGGGACAGGGAGAGAGAGAGGCACAGAGAGAGTGTGAGGGACAGGGAGAGAGTGAGGGACAGGGAGAGAGTGAGTGTCAGGGAGAGTCTGAGGGACAGGGAGAGTGAGGGACAGGGAGAGAGAGGGGGACAGGGGGAGAGTGAGGGATAGGGAGTGAGAGGGAGAGAGAGAGGGACAGGGAGAGAGTGAGGGACAGAGAGAGTGTGTGGGACAGGGAGAGAGTGAGGGACAAGGAGAGAGTGAGTGTCAGGGAGAGTGTGAGGGACAGGGAGAGAGTGAGGGACAGAGAGTGTGAAGGACAGGGAGAGAGTGAGGGTCAGGGAGAGAGTGAGGGACAGAGAGAGTGAGGGACAGGGAGAGAGAGGGGGACAGGGAGAGAGTGAGGGACAGGGAGAGAGTGAGGGATAGGGAGAGAGAGAGAGGGAGAGAGAGAGGGACAGGGAGAGAGAGAGGGACAGGGAGAGAGTGAGGGACAGAGAGAGAGAGGGACAGGGAGAGAGTGAGGGACAGAGAGAGAGTGAAGGACAGGGAGTGAGTTAGGGACAGAGAGTGTGAAGGACAGGGAGAGAGTGAGGGTCAGGGACAGAGTGAGGGATGGGGAGAGAGAGGGACAGGGAGAGAGTGAGGGACAGGGAGAGAGTGAGGGTCAGGGAGAGAGAAAGGGACAGAGAGAGAATGAGGGACAGGGAGAGGGGGGACAGGGAGATAGTGAGGGACGTGGAGAGTGTGAGGGAAAGGGAGAGAGTGAGGGAGATGGAGAGTGTGAGGGTCAGGGAGAGAGTGAGCGACAGGGTGAGAGAGAGGGACAGGGAGATAGTGAGGGACAGGGAGAGAGTGAGGGACAGGGAGAGTGTGAGGGACAGGGAGAGAGAGAGAGGGACAGGAAGAGAGAGTGGAACATGGAGAGAGAGAGACAGGGAGAGAGGGACAGGGAGAGAGAGAGGGGCAGGGAGAGAGAGGGACAGGGAGAGAGATGGAAAGGGAGAGAGAGAGAGGGGGACACGCAGAGAGTGAGGGACAGGGAGAGAGAATGAGGGATAGAGAGAGAGTGAGGGAGAGAGAGAGAGAGAGTGAGGGACAGGGAGAGAGAGAGTGACATGGACAGAGTGAGGGATAGAGAGAGAGACGGACAGGGAGAGAGAGAGAGGGACAGGGAGAGTGAGGTACAGGAAGAGAGGGAGAGACAGGGACAGTGAAAGAGGGAGGGAGTGAGGGACAGGGAGAGAGTGAGGGACAGGGAGAGAGAGGTGGACAGGGAGAGTGTGAAGGACAGGGAGAGAGAGAGGGACCGGGAGAGAGAGAGAGGGACAGGGAGAGAGAGAGAGAGAGAGAGAGGGTGGGGGGGGGGGGACAGGGAGAGAGAGAGAGAGGGACAGGGAGAGAGATGGACAGGGAGAGTGTGAGGGACAGGGAGAGAGAGAGGGACAGGGAGAGAGTGAGGGACTGGAGAGAGAGAGAGGGACCGAGAGAGAGAGAGGGAAGGGAGAGAGTGGGATAGGGAGAGAGTGAGGAACAGGGATAGAGAGAGAGGGACAGGGAGAGAGCGAGAGGGACAGGGAGAGAGAGGGACACGGGGAGAGAGAGAGCGAGAGGGACAGAGAGAGAGGGGGACAGGGAGAGCGAGAGAGACACAGAGAGAGAGAGAGGGACAGGGAGAGAGAGAGGGACAGGGAGAGAGAGTGAGGGACAAGGAGTGAGACAGGGACAGGGAGAGAGAGGGACAGGGAGAGAGAGAGAGGGACAGAGAGAGCGAAGGACAGGGAGAGAGATGGACAGAGAGAGAGAGGGACAGCGAGAGAGTGACGTACAGGGAGAGAGAGGGACAGAGACAGAGAGAGGGACAGGGAGAGAGAGAGAGAGACAGGGAGAGAGTGGGGGACAGGGAGAGAGTGAGGGACAGTGAGCCGGTGAGGGACAGGGAGAGAGTGAGGGACGGGAGAGAGAGGGACAGAGAGAGAGAGAGGGACAGGGATAGAGAGAGAGAGACAGGGAGAGAGAGGGACACAGAGAGGGAGAGAGGGACAGAGACAGAGAGATTGAGAGAGACACACACAGAGAGGGACAGAGACAGAGAGAGAGAGGGACACAGAGAGTGACGGACAGAGAGAGACACAGAGAGAGAGAGAGAGAGAGAGGGACAGGGAGCGAGTGAGGGACAGGGAGAGAGTGAGGGACAGGGAGAGAGTGAGGGACAGGGAGAGAGAGAGAGAGAGAAAGACAGAGAGAGTGACAGAGAGAGGGAGAGAGGGGCAGAGACAGAGAGAGATTGAGAGAGAGAGAGAGAGAGAGAGAAAGGGAGAGGGAGAGAGGGACAGGGAGAGAGAGGTACAGGAAGAGAGGGAGGGACAGGGAGAGAGAAAAAATGGAGGGAGTGAGGGACAGGGAGAGAGTGAGGGTCAGGGAGAGAGAGGTGGACAGGGAGAGTGTGAGGGACTGGGAGAGAGAGAGAGGGAATGGGAGAGAGAGAGAGGGACAGGGAGAGAGAGAGAGAGGGACAGGGAGAGAGAGAGAGAGGGACAGGGAGAGAGAGAGGGACAGGGAGAGAGAGAGGGACTAGGAGAGAGAGAGAGAGAGGGACAGGGAGAGAGAGAGAGGGACAGGGAGAGAGTGAGGGATAGGGAGAGAGTGAGGGACAGGGAGAGAGTGAGTGTCAGGGAGAGTGTGAGGGACAGGGAGAGAGAGGGGGACTAGGAGAGAGTGAGGGATAGGAAGACAGAGGGAGAGAGTGAGGGACAGGGAGAGAGTGAGGGACAGAGAGTGTGAGGGACAGGGAGAGAGTGAGGGACAAGGAGAGAATGAGTTTCACGGAGAGTGTGAGGGACAGGGAGAGAGTGAGGGTCAGGGAGAGTGTGAGGGACGGAGAGTGTGAGGGACAGGGAGAGAGAGGGGGACAGGGAGAGAGTGAGGGACCGGGAGAGAGTGAGGGATAGGGAGAGAGTGAGGGACAGAGAGTGTGAAGGACAGGGAGAGAGTGAGGATCAGGGAGAGAGAGAGGGACAGGGAGAGAGTGAGGGACAGAGAGAGAGAGAGGGACAGGGAGAGAGTGAGGGACAGAGAGAGTGTGAGGGACAGGGAGAGAGTGAGTGACAGAGAGTGTGAAGAACAGGGAGAGAGTGAGGGTCAGGGAGAGAGTGAGGGATAGGGAGAGAGAGGGACAGGGAGAGAGTGAGGGACAGGTAGAGAGAGAGGGACAGGGAGAGAGTGAAGGACAGAGAGAGAGTGAGGGTCAGGGAGAGAGTGAGGGACAGGGAGAGAGTTAGGGACAGGGAGAGTGTGAGGGAAAGGGAGAGAGTGAGGGACATGGAGAGTGTGAGGGACTGGGAGAATGTGAGGGACAGGGAGAGTGTGAGGGTCAGGGAGAGAGTGAGCGACAGGGTGAGAGAGAGGGACAGGGAGATAGTGAGGGACAGGGAGAGAGTGAGGGACAGGGAGAGTGTGAGGGAATGGGAGAGAGTGAGGGACATGGAGAGTGTGAGGGACAGGGAGAATGTGAGGGACAGGGAGAGTTTGAGGTTCAGGGAGAGAGTGAGCGACAGGGTGAGAGAGAGGGACAGGGAGATAGTGAGGGACAGGGAGAGAGTGAGGGACAGGGAGAGACATAGAGGGACAGGAAAATAGAGAGGAACATGGAGAGAGAGGGACAGGGAGAGAGGGACAGGGAGAGAGAGAGAGAGGAACAGGGAGAGAGAAAGGGACAGGGAGAGTGTGAGTGGCAGGGAGAGAGAGAGGGACAGGGACAGAGAGAGGGACAAGGAGAAAGAGAGGGACAGGGACAGAGTGAGGGACAGAGAGAGAGAGACGGACAGGGAGAGAGAGAGAGAGGGAAAGGGAGAGAGAGGTACAGGAAGAGAGGGAGGGACAGGGAGAGAGAAAGTGGGCGGGAGTGAGGGACAGGGAGAGAGTGAGGGACAGGGGGAGAGAGGTGGACAGGGAGTGCGTGAAGGATAGGAAGAGAGTGAGGGACACGGAGAGAGTGAGTGTCAGGGAGAGTGTGAGGGACAGAGAGAGTGAGGGACAGGGAGAGAGAGGGTGTCAGGGAGAGAGTGAGGGTCAGGGAGAGAGTGAGGGATAGGGCGAGAGATAGAGGGAGAGAGAGAGGGACAGGGAGAGAGAGAGGGACAGGGAGAGAGTGAGGGACAGAGAGAGTGAGGGACAGAGAGAGAGTGAGGGACAGGGAGAGAGTGAGGGACAGAGAGTGTGAAGGACAGGGAGAGAGAATTAGGGATAGAGAGAGAGTGAGGGACAGAGAGAGAGAGAGTGAGGGACAGGGAGAGAGATAGTGACAGGGAGAGAGTGAGGGACAGAGAGAGAGAGGGACAGGGAGAGAGAGAGATGGACAGGGAGAGAGAGAGGGACAAGGAGAGAGTGAGTGTCAGGGAGAGTGTGAGGGACAGGGAGAGAGTGAGGGACAGAGAGTGTGAAGGACAGGGAGAGAGTGAGGGTTAGGGAGAGAGTGAGGGACAGCGAGAGAGTGAGGGACCGGGAGAGAGTGAGGGATAGGGGGAGAGAGAGAGAGGGAGAGAGAGAGAGGGACAGGGAGAGAGTGAGGGACAGAGAGAGAGGGAGGGACAGAGAGAGAGAGAGGGACAGGGAGAGAGTGAAGGACAGGGAGAGAGTGCGGGTCAGGGAGAGAGTGAGGGACAGAGAGAGAGTGAGGGGCAGGGAGAGAGAGGGGGACAGGGAGAGAGTTAGGGACAGGGAGAGTGTGAGGGAAAGGGAGAGAGTGAGGGACAGGGAGAGTGTGAGGGAAAGGGAGAGAGTGAGGGACATGAAGAGTGTGAGGGACAGGGAGAATGTGAGGGAAAGGGAGAGAGTGAGGGACAGGGAGAGTGTGAGGGTCAGGGAGAGAGTGAGTGAGCGACAGGGTGAAAGAGAGGGACAGGGAGATAGTGAGGGACAGGGAGAGAGTGAGGGACAGGAAGAGAGAGAGAGGGACAGGAAAATAGAGAGGAACAGGGAGAGAGAGGGACAGGGAGAGAGGGACAGGGAGTGAGAGAGGAACATGGAGAGAGAAAGGGACAGGGAGAGTATGAGTGGCAGGGAGTGAGAGAGGGAGAGAGACAGATAGAGGGACAGGGAGAGCGAGAGAGAGAGGGACAAGGGAGAGAGTGAGGGACAGGGAGAGAGAGAGGGACAGGGAGAAAGAGGGATAGGGAGAAAGAGAGGAACAGGGAGAGAGTGAGGGACAGAGAGAGAGAGAGGGACAGGGAGAGAGAGAGAGGGACATGGAGAGAGAAGTACAGTAAGAGAGGGAGGGACAGGGAGAGAGAAAGTGGGAGGGAGTGAGGGACAGGAAGAGAGAGAGGGACAGGGAGAGAGATGTCGACAGGGAGTGTGTGAAGGATAGGGAGAGAGTGAGGGACAAGGAGAGAGTGAGTTTCAGGGAGAGTGTGAGCGACAGGGAGAGAGTGAGGGACAGAGAGTGTGAAGGACAGGGAGAGAGTGAGGGTCAGAGAGAGTGAGGAACAGGGAGAGAGAGGGGGACAGGGAGAGAGTGAGGGACAGGGAGAGAGTGAGGGACAGAGAGAGAGAGAGGGACAGGTAGAGAGTGAGGGACAGAGAGAGAGCGAGGGACAGGGAGAGAGTGAGGGACAGAGAGTGAGAAGGACAGGGAGAGAGTGAGGGTCAGGGACAGAGTGAGGGATGGGGAGAGAGAGGGACAGGGAGAGAGTGAGGGACAGAGAGAGAGATAGGGACAGGGAGAGAGTGAGGGGCAGGGAGAGAGAGGGGGACAGGGAGATAGTGAGGGACAGGGAGAGTGTGTGGGAAAGGGAGAGAGTGAGGGACATGGAGAGTGTGAGGGACAGGGAGAATGTGAGGGAAAGGGAGAGTGTGAGGGTCAGGGTGAGAGTGAGCGACAGGGAGAGAGTGAGGGACAGTGAGAGAGAGAGGGACAGGAAGAGAGAGAGGAACATGGAGAGAGAGGGACAGGCAGAGAGGGACAGGGAGAGAGAGAGAGAGGAACGGGGAGAGAGAAAGGGAAAGGGCGAGTGTGAGTGGCAGGGAGAGAGAGAGGGAGAGGGACAGAGAGAGGGACAGGGAGAGCGAGAGAGAGAGGGACAGGGAGAGAGAGATGGACAGGGAAAAAGAGAGGGACAGGGAGAAAGAGAGGGAAAGGGAGAAAGAGAGGGACAGGGAGAGAGGGAGGGACAGGAAGAGAGAGAAAGACAGGGAGAGAGAGTGACAGGGAGAGAGAGGGACAGGAAGAGAGAGAGAGAGAGGGAAATGGAGAGAGTGAGGGACAGGGAGAGAGAATGAGGAATAGAGAGAGAGTGAGAGACAGAGAGAGAGAGTGAGGGACAGGGAGAGAGTGAGGGACAGGGAGAGAGAGAGTGACAGGGAGAGAGAGAGTGACAGGGAGAGAGTGAGGGACAGAGAGGGAGAGAGGGACAGGGAGAGAGAGAGGGGGACAGGGAGAGAGAGGTACAGGAAGAGAGGGAGGGACAGGGAGAGAGAAAGAGGGAGGGAGTGAGGGACAGGGAGAGAGTGAGGGTCAGGGAGAGAGAGGTGGACAGGGAGAGTGTGAGGGACAGGGAGAGATTGAGGGACAGGGAGAGTGTTAGGGACTGGGAGAGAGAGAGAGGTACCGGGAGAGAGAGAGGGGGACAGGGAGAGAGAGAGGGACAGGGAGAGAGTGAGGGACTGGGAGAGAGAGAGAGGGACCGGGAGAGAGAGAGAGGGACAGGGAGAGAGGGAGGGATAGGGAGAGAGTGAGGGACAGGGAGAGAGAGAGGGATAGGGAGAGAGAGAGACAGGGAGAGAGAGAGGGACAGGGAGCGAGTGAGGGACAGAGAGAGTGTGAGGGACAGGGGGAGAGCGGGATAGGGAGAGAGAGAGAGAGAGAGGGACATGGAGAGAGAGGTACAGGAAGAGAGGGAGGGACAGGGAGAGAGAAAGAGGGAGGGAGTGAGGGACAGCGAGAGAGTGAGGGTCAGGGAGAGAGAGGTGGACAGCGAGAGTGTGAGGGACAGGGAGAGAGTGAGGGACAGGGAGAGTGTTAGGGACTGGGAGAGAGAGAGAGAGACCGGGAGAGAAAGAGGGGGACAGGGAGAGAGAGAGAGAGGGACAGGGAGAGAGAGAGGGATAGGGAGAGAGAGAGAGACAGGGAGAGAGAGGGACAGGGAGCGAGTGAGGGACAGAGAGAGTGTGAGGGACAGGGGGAGAGCGGGATAGGGAGAGAGAGAGAGAGAGAGGGAGAGAGAGAGGGACAGAGAGAGTGTGAGGGACAGGGAGAGAGTGAGGGACAGGGAGAGTGTGAGGGACAGGGAGAGAGTGAGGGACAAGGAGAGAGAGGGGGACAGGGAAAGAGTGAGGGATCGGGAGAGAGAGAGTGACAGGGAGAGAGTGAGGGACAGAGAGAGTGTGAGGGACAGGGAGAGAGAGAGGGAGAGGGACAGAGAGAGGGACAGGGAGAGCGAGAGAGAGTGGGACAGGGGAGAGAGAGAGGGACAGGGAGAAAGAGAGGGACAGGGAGAAAGAGAGGAACAGGGAGAGCGAGGGACAGGGAGAGAGGGACAGGGAGAGAGAGAGAGGAACATGGAGAGAGAAAGGGACAGGGAGAGTGTGAATGGCAGGGAGAGAGAGAGGGAGAGGGACAGAGAGAGGGACAGGGAGAGCGAGAGAGAGAGGGACATTGAGAGAGAGGTACAGGTAGAGAGGGAGGGACAGGGAGAGAGAAAGTGGGAGGGAGTGAGGGACAGGGAGAGAGATGTCGACAGGGAGTGTGAGAAGGATAGGGAGAGAGTGAGGGACAAGGAGAGAGTGAGTTTCAGGGAGAGTGTGAGCGACAGGGAGAGAGTGAGGGACAGAGATTGTGAAGGACAGGGAGAGAGTGAGGGTCAGGGAGAGAAGAGGGACAGGGAGAGTGAGGGACAGGGAGAGAGAGGGGGACAGGGAGAGAGTGAGGGACAGGGAGAGAGTGAGGGATAGGGTGAGAGAGAGAGGGAGAGAGAGAGGGACAGGGAGAGAGAGAGGGACAGGGAGAGAGAGGGGGACAGGGAGAGAGTGAGGGACAGGGAGAGAGTGAGGGATAGGGTGAGAGAGAGAGGGAGAGAGAGAGGGACAGGGAGAGAGAGAGGGACAGGGAGAGAGTGAGGGACAGAGAGGGAGAGAGGGACAGGGAGAGAGTGAGGGACAGAGAGAGAGTGAGGGACAGGGAGAGAGTGAGGGACAGAGAATGAGAAGGACAGGGAGAGAGTGAGGGTCAGGGACAGAGTGAGGGATGGGGAGAGAGAGGGACAGGGAGAGAGTGAGGGAGAGAGAGAGAGAGGGACAGGGAGAGAGTGAAGGACAGAGAGAGAGTTAGGGGCAGGGAGAGAGAGGGGGACAGGGAGATAGTGAGGGTCAGGGAGAGAGTGAGGGACAGAGAGAGAGTTAGGGGCAGGGAGAGAGAGGGGGACAGGGAGATAGTGAGGGACAGGGAGAGTGTGAGGGAAATGGAGAGAGTGAGGGACATGGAGAGTGTGAGGGACAGGGAGAATGTGAGGGAAAGGGTGAGTGTGATGGTCAGGGAGAGAGTGAGCGACAGGGAGAGAGTGAGGGACAGGGAGAGGGAGAGAGGGACAGGAAGAGAGAGAGGAACATGGAGAGAGAGGGACAGGGAGAGAGGAACAGGGAGAGAGAGAGAGGAACGGGGAGAGAGAAAGGGACAGGGCGAGTGTGAGTGGCAGGGAGAGAGAGAGGGAGAGGAACAGAGAGGGAGAGAGGGACAGGGAGAGAGAGAGGGGGACAGGGAGAGAGAGATACAGGAAGAGAGGGAGGGACAGGGAGAGAGAAAGAGGGAGGGAGTCAGGGACAGGGAGAGAGTGATGGACAGGGAGAGAGAGGTGGACAGGGAGAGTGTGAAGGACAGGGAGAGAGAGAGGGACAGGGAGAGAGTGAGGGACTGGCAGAGAGAGAGTGGGACCGGGAGAAAGAGAGAGGGACAGGGAGAGAGAGGTACAGGAAGAGAGGGAGGGACAGGGACAGAGAAAAAGGAAGGGAGTGAGGGACAGGGAGAGAGAATGAGGGATAGAGAGAGAGTGAGGGACAGAGAGAGAGAGAGAGTGACAGGGAGAGAGTGAGGGACAGAGAGAGAGAGGGACCGGGAGAGAGAGAGAGGGACAGGGAGAGAGAGGTACAGGAAGAGAGGGAGGGACAGGGACAGAGAAAAAGGAAGGGAGTGAGGGACAGGGAGAGAGTGATGGACAGGGAGAGAGAGGTGGACAGGGAGAGTGTGAAGGACAGGGAGAGAGAGAGGGACAGGGAGAGAGTGAGGGACTGGCAGAGAGAGAGTGGGACCGGGAGAAAGAGAGACAGGGACAGGGAGAGAGTTAGGGATAGGGAGAGAGTGAGGAACAGGGATAGAGAGAGAGGGACGGGGAGAGAGCGAGAGGGACAGGTAGAGAGAGGGACACAGGGAGAGAGAGAGAGAGAGGGACAGAGAGAGAGAGGGGGACAGGGAGGGCGAGAGAGACAGAGTGAGAGAGAGGGGCACGGAGAGAGAGGGACAGTGAGATAGTGAAAGGGACAGAGAGAGTGAGCGACAGAGAGAGTTAGGGATAGGGAGAGAGTGAGGAACAGGGATAGAGAGAGAGGGACAGGGAGAGAGAGAGGGGGGCAGGGAGAGAGAGAGGGAAATGGAGAGAGAGTGAGGGACAGAGAGAGTGAAGGACAGGGAGAGAGAGGGACAGAGAGAGAGAGGGACAGGGATGAGAGTGACGGACAGGGAGAGAGATGGACAGAGAGAGAGAGGGACAGGGAGAGAGAGAGAGGGACAGGGAGATAGTGAGTGACAGGGAGAGTGAGGGACAGGGAGAGAGTGCGGTACAGGGAGAGAGTGAGGGCAGGGAGAGAGAGGGACAGAGAGAGAGAGAGGGACAGGGATAGAGAGAGAGAGACAGGGAGAGAGAGGGACACAGAGAGGGAGAGAGGGACTGAGTCAGAGAGATTGAGAGAGAGACACACAGAGAGGGACAGAGACAGAGAGAGAGAGGGACACAGAGAGTGACGGACAGAGAGACACACAGAGAGAGAGAGAGAGGGACAGGGAGCGAGTGAGGGACAGGGAGAGAGAGAGGGACTGGGAGCGAGTGAGGGACAGAAAGAGTGTGAGGGACAGGGGAGAGCGGGATAGGGAGAGAGAGAGAGAGAGAGAAACAGGGAGAGAGAGGTACAGGAAGAGAGGGAGGGACAGGGAGAGAGAAAGAGGGAGGGAGTGAGGGACAGGGAGAGAGTGAGGGTCAGGGAGAGAGATTTGGACAGCGAGAGTGTGAGGGACAGGGAGAGAGTGAGGGACAGGGAGAGTGTTAGGGACTGGGAGAGAGAGAGAGGGACCGGGAGAGAGAGAGGGGGACGGAGAGTGAGAGAAAGGGACAGGGAGAGAGAGAGGGTTAGGGAGAGAGAGAGACAGGGAGAGAGAGAGGGACAGGGAGCGAGTGAGGGACAGAGAGAGTGTAAGGGACAGGGGGAGAGCGGGATAGGGAGAGAGAGAGAGAGAGGGACAGGGAGAGAGAGAGGGACAGAGAGAGTGTGAGGGACAGGGAGAGAGTGAGGGACAGGGAGAGTGTGAGGGACAGGGAGAGAGTGAGGGACAGGGAGAGAGAGGGGGACAGGGAGAGTGTGAGGGACAGGGAGAGAGTGAGGGACAGAGAGTGTGAAGGACAGGGAGAGAGTGAGGGACAGAGAGAGTGTGAGGGACAGGGCGAGAGAGAGGGACAGAGAGAGTGTGAGGGACAGGGAGAGAGTGAGGGACAGGGAGAGTGTGAGGGACAGGGAGAGAGAGAGTGACAGGGAGAGAGTGAGGGACAGAGAGAGTGTGAGGGACAGGGAGAGAGTGAGGGACAGAGAGTGTGAGGGACAGGGAGAGAGTGAGGGACAGGGAGAGTATGAGGGACAGGGAGAGAGAGAGTGACAGGGAGAGAGTGAGGGACAGAGAGAGTGTGAGGGACAGGGCGAGAGAGAGGGACAGAGAGAGTGTGAGGGACAGGGAGAGAGTGAGGGACAGGGAGAGTGTGAGGGACAGGGAGAGAGTGAGGGACAGGGTTAGAGTGAGGGACATGGAGAGAGTGAGGGACAGGGTTAGAGTGAGGGATAGGGAGAGAGAGGGACAGGGAGAGAGCGAGGGTCAGGGAGAGAGTGAGGGACAAAGAGAGAGTGAGGGGCAGGGAGAGAGAGGGGGACAGGGAGTGAGTGAGGGACAGGGAGAGTGTGAGGGAAAGGGAAAGAGTGAGGGACAAGGAGAGTGTGAGGGAAAGGGAGAATGTGAGGGACAGGGAGAGTGTGAGGGTCAGGGAGAGAGTGAGCGGCAGAGTGAGAGAGAGGGACAGGGAGAGAGAGGGACAGGGAGAGAGGGACAGGGAGAGAGAGAGAGAGAGGAACAGGGAGAGAGAAAGGGACAGGGAGAGTGTGAGTGGCAGGGAGAGAGGGAGGGAGGGTTCAGAGAGAGGGACAGGGAGAGCGAGAGCGAGAGGGACAGGGAGAGAGTGAGGGAAAGGGAGAGAGAGAGTAACAGGGAGAAAGAGAGGGACAGGGAGAAAGAGAGGGACAGGGAGAGAGTGAGGGACAGGGAGAGAGTGAGGGACAGGGAGAGAATGGGACAGGGAGAGAGGGGGACAGGGAGAGAGAGAGAGAGGGACATGGAGAGAGTGAGGGACAGGGAGAGAGAATGAGGGATAGAGAGAGTGTGAGGGAGAGAGAGAGAGAGAGTGAGGGACAGGGTGAGAGAGAGTGACAGGGAGAGAGTGAGGGACAGAGAGAGAGAGGGACCGGGAGAGAGAGAGAGGGACAGGGAGAGAGAGAGGGACAGAGAGAGTGTGAAGGACAGGGAGAGAGTGAGGGTCAGGGAGAGAGTGAGGGATAGGGAGAGAGAGAGAGAGAGGGAGAGTGTGAAGGACATGGAGAGAGAGAGGGACAGGGAGAGAGTGAGGGACAGAGAGAGAGAGGGACAGGGAGAGAGAGGGGGACAGGGAGAGAGTGAGGGACCGGGAGAGAGTGAGGGATAGGGGGAGAGAGAGAGAGAGAGAGAGGGAGAGGGAGAGAGGGACAGGGGGAGAGAGAGAGGGACAGGGAGAGAGTGAGGGACAGAGAGAGAGAGAGGGACAGGGAGAGAGTGAGGGACAGAGAGAGAGTGACGGACAGGGCGAGAGTGAGGGACAGGGTTAGAGTGAGGGACAGGGAGAGAGTGAGGGACAGGGTTAGAGTGAGGGATAGGGAGAGAGAGGGACAGGGAGAGAGTGAAGGACTGGGAGACAGCGAGGGTCAGGGAGAGAGTGAGGGACAGAGAGAGAGTGGGGGGAAGGGAGAGAGAGGGGGACAGGGAGTGAGTGAGGGACAGGGAGAGTGTGAGGGAAAGGGAGAGAGTGAGGGACAAGGAGAGTGTGAGGGAAAGGGAGAATGTGAGGGACAGCGAGAGTGTGAGAGTCAGGGAGAGAGTGAGCGGCACGGTGAGAGAGAGGGACAGGGAGAGAGAGGGACAGGGCGAGAGGGACAGGGAGAGAGAGAGAGGAACAGGGAGAGAGAAAGGGACAGGGAGAGTGTGAGTGGCAGGGAGAGAGGGAGGGAGAGTTCAGAGAGAGGGACAGGGAGAGCGAGAGAGAGAGGGACAGGGAGAGAGTGAGGGACAGGGAGAGAGAGAGTAATAGGGAGAAAGAGAGGGACAGGGAGAAAGAGAGGGACAGGGAGAGAGTGAGGGACAGGGAGAGAGAGATGGACAGGGAGAGTGTGAAGGACAGGGAGAGAGTTAGGGATAGGGAGAGAGTGAGGAACAGGGATAGAGAGAGAGGGACGGGGAGAGAGCGAGAGGGACAGGTAGAGAGAGGGACACGGGGAGAAAGAGAGAGAGAGGGACAGAGAGAGAGAGGGGGACAGGGAGGGCGAGAGAGACACAGAGAGAGAGAGGGACACGGAGAGAGAGGGACAGCGAGATAGTGAAAGGGACAGAGAGAGTGAGCGACAGGGAGAGAGAGAGGGACAGGGAGAGGGACAGGGAGAGCGAGAGAGAGAGGGACAGGGAGAGAGAGAGAGGGACCGGGAAAAAGAGAGGGACAGGGAGAAAGAGAGGGACAGGGAGGGAGAGAGAGGAACAGGGAGAGAGAAAGGGACAGGGGGAGTGTGAGTGGCAGGGAGAGAGAGAGGGAGAGGGACAGAGAGAGGGACAGGGAGAGCGAGAGAGAGAGGGACAGGGAGAAAGAGAGGGACAGGGAGAAAGAGAGGGACAGGGAGAGAGTGAGGGACAGAGAGAGAGAGGGACAGGGAGAGAGAGAGAGGGACAGGGAGAGAGAGAGAGGTACAGGAAGAGAGGGAGGGACAGGGAGAGAGAAAGAGGGAGGGAGTGAGGGACAGGGAGAGAGTGAGGGACAGGGAGAGAGTGAGGGACAGAGAGAGAGAGAGGGACAGGGAGAGAGTGAGGGACAGGGAGAGAGTGACGGACAGGGAGAGAGTGAGGGACAGTGTTAGAGTGAGGGACAGGGAGAGAGTGAGTGACAGGGAGAGAGTGAAGGACAGGGAGAGAGCGAGGGTCAGGGAGAGAGTGAGGGACAGAGAGAGAGTGAGTGGCAGGGAAAGAGAGGGGGACAGGGAGTGAGTGACGGACAGGGAGAGTGTGAGGGAAAGTGAGAATGTGAGGGACAGGGAGAGTGTGAGTGTCAGGGAGAGAGTGAGCGGCAGTGTGTGAGAGAGGGACAGGGAGAGAGAGGGACAGGGAGAGAGGGACAGGGAGAGAGAGAGAGAGAGGAACAGGGAGAGAGAAAGGGACAGGGAAAGTGTGAGTGGCAGGGAGAGAGGGAGGGAGAGTTCAGAGAGAGGGACAGGGAGAGCGAGAGACAGGGACAGGGAGAGAGTGAGGGACAGGGAGAGAGAGTAACAGGGAGAAAGAGAGGGACAGGGAGAAAGAGAGGGACAGGGAGAGAGTGCGGGACAGGGAGAGAGAGAGGGACAGGGAGAGAGAGGGACGGGGATAGAGAGGGACAGGGAGAGAGAGAGAGAGAGGGACATGGAGAGAGTGAGGGACAGGGAGAGAGAATGAGGGATAGAGAGAGAGTGAGGGACAGAGAGAGAGAGAGAGTGAGGGACAGGGAGAGAGAGAGTGACAGGGAGAGAGTGAGGGACAGAGAGAGAGAGGGACCGGGAGAGAGAGAGAGGGACAGGGAGAGAGAGGTACAGGAAGAGAGGGAGGGACAGGGACAGAGAAAAAGGGAGGGAGTGAGGGACAGGGAGAGAGTGAGGGACAGGGAGAGAGAGGTGGACAGGGAGAGTGTGAAGGACAGGGAGAGAGAGAGGGACAGGGAGAGAGTGAGGGACTGGCAGAGAGAGAGAGGGACCGGGAGAAAGAGAGACAGGGACAGGGAGAGAGTTAGGGATAGGGAGAGAGTGAGGAACAGGGATAGAGAGAGAGGGACGGGGAGAGAGCGAGAGGGACAGGTAGAGAGAGGGACACGGGGAGAGAGAGAGAGAGAGGGACAGAGAGAGAGAGGGGGACAGGGAGGGCGAGAGAGACAGAGTGAGAGAGAGGGGCACGGAGAGAGAGGGACAGTGAGATAGTGAAAGGGACAGAGAGAGTGAGCGACAGGGAGAGAGAGAGGGACAGGGAGAGAGAGAGGGGGACAGGGAGAGAGAGAGGGACAGGGAGAGAGAGTGAGGGACACGGAGAGTGAAGGACAGGGAGAGAGAGGGACAGAGAGAGAGAGGGACAGGGAGAGAGTGACGGACAGGGAGAGAGATGGACAGAGAGAGAGAGGGACAGGGAGAGAGAGGGACAGGGAGAGAGAGGGACAGAGAGAGAGAGAGGGACAGGGATAGAGAGAGAGAGACAGGGAGAGAGAGGGACACAGAGAGGGAGAGAGGGACTGAGTCAGAGAGATTGAGAGAGAGACACACAGAGAGGGACAGAGACAGAGAGAGAGAGGGACACAGAGAGTGACGGACAGAGAGACACACACAGAGAGAGAGAGAGGGACAGGGAGCGAGTGAGGGACAGGGAGAGAGAGAGGGACTGGGAGCGAGTGAGGGACAGAAAGAGTGTGAGGGACAGGGGGAGAGCGGGATAGGGAGAGAGAGAGAGAGGGAGAGAGAGAGAGAGAGAGAAAGAAACAGGGAGAGAGAGGTACAGGAAGAGAGGGAGGGATAGGAGAGAGAAAGAGGGAGGGAGTGAGGGACAGGGAGAGAGTGAGGTTCACGGAGAGAGAGGTGGACAGCGAGAGTGTGAGGGACAGGGAGAGAGTGAGGGACAGGGAGAGTGTTAGGGACTGGGAGAGAGTGAGCGGCAGGGTGAGAGAGAGGGACAGGGAGAGAGAGGGACAGGGAGAGAGGGACAGGGAGAGAGAGAGAGAGAGAGGAACAGGGAGAGAGAAAGGGACAGGGAGAGTGTGAGTGTCAGGGAGAGAGGGAGGGAGAGTTCAGAGAGAGGGACAGGGAGAGCGAGAGCGAGAGGGACAGGGACAGAGTGAGGGAAAGGGAGAGAGAGAGTAACAGGGAGAAAGAGAGGGACAGGGAGAAAGAGAGGGACAGGGAGAGAGTGAGGGACAGGGAGAGAGTGAGGGACAGGGAGAGAATGGGACAGGGAGAGAGGGGGACAGGGAGAGAGAGAGAGAGGGACATGGAGAGAGTGAGGGACAGGGAGAGAGAATGAGGGATAGAGAGAGAGTGAGGGAGAGAGAGAGAGAGAGAGAGGGACAGGGTGAGAGAGAGTGACAGGGAGAGAGTGAGGGACAGAGAGAGAGAGGGACCGGGAGAGAGAGAGAGGGTCAGGGAGAGAGAGAGGGACAGAGAGAGTGTGAAGGACAGGGAGAGAGTGAGGGTCAGGGAGAGAGTGAGGGATAGGGAGAGAGAGAGAGAGGGAGAGTGTGAAGGACAGGGAGAGAGAGAGGGACAGGGAGAGAGTGAGGGACAGAGAGAGAGAGGGACAGGGAGAGAGAGGGGGACAGGGAGAGAGTGAGGGACCGGGAGAGAGTGAGGGATAGGGGGAGAGAGAGAGAGAGAGAGAGAGAGAGAGAGAGAGAGAGAGGGAGAGAGAGAGAGGGACAGGGGGAGAGAGAGAGGGACAGGGAGAGAGTGAGGGACTGAGAGAGAGAGGGACAGGGAGAGAGTGAGGGACAGAGAGAGAGTGACGGACAGGGAGAGAGTGAGGGACAGGGTTAGAGTGAGGGACAGGGAGAGAGTGAGGGACAGGGTTAGAGTGAGGGATAGGGAGAGAGAGGGACAGGGAGAGAGTGAAGGACAGGGAGAGAGCGAGAGTCAGGGAGAGAGTGAGGGACAGAGAGAGAGTGGGGGCAGGGAGAGAGAGGGGGACAGGGAGTGAGTGAGGGACAGGGAGAGTGTGAGGGAAAGGGAGAGAGTGAGGGACATGGAGAGTGTGTAGTACAGGGACAATATGAGGGACAGGGAGAGTGTGAGGGTCAGGGAGAGAGTGAGCGACAAGGTGAGAGAGAGGGACAGGGAGATAGTGAGGGACAGGGAGAGAGTGAGGGACAGGGAGAGTGTGAGGGAAAGGGAGAGAGTGAGGGACATGGAGAGTGTGAGGGACAGGGAGAATTTGAGGGACAGGGAGAGTGTGAGGGTCAGGGAGAGAGTGAGCGACAGGGTGAAAGAGAGGGACAGGGAGATAGTGCGGGACAGGGAGAGAGTGAGTGACAGGAAGAGAGAGAGAGGGACAGGAAAATAGAGAGGAACAGGGAGAGAGAGGGACAGGGAGAGAGGGACAGGGAGAGAGAGAGAGAGAGGAACGGGGAGAGAGAAAGGGACAGGGAAAGTGTGAGTGGCAGGGAGAGAGGGAGGGAGAGTTCAGAGAGAGGGACAGGGAGAGCGAGAGAGAGGGACAGGGAGAGAGTGAGGGACAGGGAGAGAGAGTAACAGGGAGAAAGAGAGGGACAGGGAGAAAGAGAGGGACAGGGAGAGAGTGCGGGACAGGGAGAGAGAGAGGGACAGGGAGAGAGAGGGACGGGGATAGAGAGGGACAGGGAGAGAGAGAGAGAGAGGGACATGGAGAGAGTGAGGGACAGGGAGAGAGAATGAGGGATAGAGAGAGAGTGAGGGACAGAGAGAGAGAGAGAGTGAGGGACAGGGAGAGAGAGAGTGACAGGGAGAGAGTGAGGGACAGAGAGAGAGAGGGACCGGGAGAGAGAGAGAGGGACAGGGAGAGAGAGGTACAGGAAGAGAGGGAGGGACAGGGACAGAGAAAAAGGGAGGGAGTGAGGGATAGGGAGAGAGTGAGGGACAGGGAGAGTGTGAAGGACAGGGAGAGAGAGAGGGACAGGGAGAGAGTGAGGGACTGGCAGAGAGAGAGAGGGACCGGGAGAAAGAGAGACAGGGACAGGGAGAGAGTTAGGGATAGGGAGAGAGTGAGGAACAGGGATAGAGAGAGAGGGACGGGGAGAGAGCGAGAGGGACAGGTAGAGAGAGGGACACGGGGAGAGAGAGAGAGAGAGGGACAGAGAGAGAGAGGGGGACAGGGAGGGCGAGAGAGACAGAGTGAGAGAGAGGGGCACGGAGAGAGAGGGACAGTGAGATAGTGAAAGGGACAGAGAGAGTGAGCGACAGGGAGAGAGAGAGGGACAGGGAGAGAGAGAGGGGGACAGGGAGAGAGAGAGGGACAGGGAGAGAGAGTGAGGGACACGGAGAGTGAAGGACAGGGAGAGAGAGGGACAGAGAGAGAGAGGGACAGGGAGAGAGTGACGGACAGGGAGAGAGATGGACAGAGAGAGAGAGGGACAGGGAGAGAGAGAGAGGGACAGGGAGAGAGTGAGTGACAGGGAGAGTGAGGGACAGGGAGAGAGTGCGGTACAGGGAGAGAGTGAGGGCAGGGAGAGAGAGGGACAGAGAGAGAGAGAGAGAGGGACAGGGATAGAGAGAGAGAGACAGGGAGAGAGAGGGACACAGAGAGGGAGAGAGGGACTGAGTCAGAGAGATTGAGAGAGAGACACACAGAGAGGGACAGAGACACAGAGAGAGAGGGACACAGAGAGTGACGGACAGAGAGAGACACACAGAGAGAGAGAGAGGGACAGGGAGCGAGTGAGGGACAGGGAGAGAGAGAGGGACTGGGAGCGAGTGAGGGACAGAAAGAGTGTGAGGGACAGGGGGAGAGCGGGATAGGGAGAGAGAGAGAGAGAGAGAGAAACAGGGAGAGAGAGGTACAGGAATAGAGGGAGGGATAGGAGAGAGAAAGAGGGAGGGAGTGAGGGACAGGGAGAGAGTGAGGGTCACGGAGAGAGAGGTGGACAGCGAGAGTGTGAGGGACAGGGAGAGAGTGAGGGACAGGGAGAGTGTTAGGGACTGGGAGAGAGTGAGCGGCAGGGTGAGAGAGAGGGACAGGGAGAGAGAGGGACAGGGAGAGAGGGACAGGGAGAGAGAGAGAGAGAGAGAGAGGAACAGGGAGAGAGAAAGGGACAGGGAGAGTGTGAGTGTCAGGGAGAGAGGGAGGGAGAGTTCAGAGAGAGGGACAGGGAGAGCGAGAGCGAGAGGGACAGGGACAGAGTGAGGGAAAGGGAGAGAGAGAGTAACAGGGAGAAAGAGAGGGACAGGGAGAAAGAGAGGGACAGGGAGAGAGTGAGGAACAGGGAGAGAGTGAGGGACAGGGAGAGAATGGGACAGGGAGAGAGGGGGACAGGGAGAGAGAGAGAGAGGGACATGGAGAGAGTGAGGGACAGGGAGAGAGAATGAGGGATAGAGAGAGAGTGAGGGAGAGAGAGAGAGAGAGAGAGGGACAGGGTGAGAGAGAGTGACAGGGGAGAGAGTGAGGGACAGAGAGAGAGAGGGACCGGGAGAGAGAGAGAGGGACAGGGAGAGAGAGAGGGACAGAGAGAGTGTGAAGGACAGGGAGAGAGTGAGGGTCAGGGAGAGAGTGAGGGATAGGGAGAGAGAGAGAGAGGGAGAGTGTGAAGGACAGGGAGAGAGAGAGGGACAGGGAGAGAGTGAGGGACAGAGAGAGAGAGGGACAGGGAGAGAGAGGGGGACAGGGAGAGAGTGAGGGACCGGGGAGAGAGTGAGGGATAGGGGAGAGAGAGAGAGAGAGAGAGAGAGAGAGAGAGGAGAGAGAGAGAGAGGGACAGGGGAGAGAGAGAGGGACAGGGAGAGAGTGAGGGACAGAGTGAGAGAGGGACAGGGAGAGAGTGAGGGACAGAGAGAGAGTGACGGACAGGGAGAGAGTGAGGGACAGGGTTAGAGTGAGGGACAGGGAGAGAGTGAGGGACAGGGTTAGAGTGAGGGATAGGGAGAGAGAGGGACAGGGAGAGAGTGAAGGACAGGGAGAGAGCGAGGGTCAGGGAGAGAGTGAGGGACAGAGAGAGAGTGGGGGCAGGGAGAGAGAGGGGGACAGGGAGAGAGTGAGGGACATGGAGAGTGTGTAGTACAGGGACAATGTGAGGGACAGGGAGAGTGTGAGGGTCAGGGAGAGAGTGAGCGACAAGGTGAGAGAGAGGGACAGGGAGATAGTGAGGGACAGGGAGAGAGTGAGGGACAGGGAGAGTGTGAGGGAAAGGGAGAGAGTGAGGGACATGGAGAGTGTGAGGGACAGGGAGAATTTGAGGGACAGGGAGAGTGTGAGGGTCAGGGAGAGAGTGAGCGACAGGGTGAAAGAGAGGGACAGGGAGATAGTGAGGGACAGGGAGAGAGTGAGTGACAGGAAGAGAGAGAGAGGGACAGGAAAATAGAGAGGAACAGGGAGAGAGAGGGACAGGGAGAGAGAGAGAGGAACATGGAGAGAGAAAGGGACAGGGAGAGTGTGAGTGGCAGGGAGAGAGAGAGGGAGAGGGACAGAGAGAGGGACAGGGAGAGCGAGAGAGAGAGGGACAGGGGAGAGAGTGAGGGACAGGGAGAGAGAGAGGGACAGGGAGAAAGAGAGGGACAGGGAGAAAGAGAGGAACAGGGAGAGAGTGAGGGACAGAGAGAGTGAGAGGGACAGGGAGAGAGAGAGAGAGGGACATGGAGAGAGAGGTACAGGAAGAGAGGGAGGGACAGGGAGAGAGAAAGTGGGAGGGAGTGAGGGACAGGGAGAGAGATGTCGACAGGGAATGTGTGAAGGATATTGAGAGAGTGAGGGACAAGGAGAGAGTGAGTTTCAGGGAGAGTGTGAGCGACAGGGAGAGAGTGAGGGACAGAGACTGTGAAGGACAGGGAGAGAGTGAGGGTCAGGGAGAGAGTGACGGACAGAGAGAGTGAGGGACAGGGAGAGAGAGGGGGACAGTGAGGGACAGGGAGAGAGAGGGGGACAGGGAGAGAGTGAGGGACAGGGAGACAGTGAGGGATAGGGTGAGAGAGAGAGGGAGAGAGAGAGGGACAGGGAGGGAGAGAGGGACAGGGAGAGAGTGAGGGACAGAGAGAGAGAGAGGGACAGTGAGAGAGTGAGGGACAGAGAGAGAGTGAGGGACAGGGAGAGAGTGAGGGACAGAGAGTGAGAAGGACAGGGAGAGAGTGAGGGTCAGGGACAGAGTGAGGGATGGGGAGAGAGAGGGACAGGGAGAGATTGAGGGACAGAGAGAGAGAGGGACAGGGAGAGAGTGAAGGACAGGGAGAGAGTGAGGGTCAGGGAGAGAGTGAGGGACAGAGAGAGAGTTAGGGGCAGGGAGAGAGAGGGGGACAGGGAGATAGTGAGGGACAGGGAGAGTGTGAGGGAAATGGAGAGAGCGAGGGACATGGAGAGTGTAAGGGACAGGGAGAATGTGAGGGAAAGGGATAGTGTGAGGGTCAGGGAGAGAGTGAGCGACAGGGAGAGAGTGAGGGACAGGGAGAGGGAGAGAGGGACAGGAAGAGAGAGAGGAACATGGAGAGAGAGGGACAGGGAGAGAGGAACAGGGAGAGAGAGAGGAACGGGGAGAGAGAAAGGGACAGGGCGAGTGTGAGTGGCAGGGAGAGAGAGAGGGAGAGGGACAGAGAGAGGGACAGGGAGAGCGAGAGAGAGAGGGACAGGGAGAGAGAGAGAGGGACAGGGAAAAAGAGAGGGACAGGGAGAAAGAGAGGGACAGGGAGAAAGAGAGGGACAGGGAGAGAGTGAGGGAAAGGAAGAGAGAGAGGGACAGGGAGAGAGAGTGACAGGGAGAGAGAGGGACAGGGAGAGAGAGAGAGAGAAGGAAATGGAGAGAGTGAGGGACAGGGAGAGAGAATGAGGAATAGAGAGAGAGTGAGAGACAGAGAGAGAGAGTGAGGGACAGGGAGAGAGTGAGGGACAGGGAGAGAGAGAGTGACAGGGAGAGAGTGAGGGACAGAGAGGGAGAGAGGGACAGGGAGAGAGAGAGGGGGACAGGGAGAGAGAGGTACAGGACGAGAGGGAGGGACAGGGAGAGAGAAAGAGGGAGGGAGTGAGGGACAGGGAGAGAGTGAGGGTCAGGGAGAGAGAGGTGGACAGGGAGAGTGTGAGGGACAGGGAGAGAGTGAGGGACAGGGAGAGAGAGAGGGGGACAGGGAGAAAGAGAGAGAGAGAGGGACAGGGAAAGAGAGAGGGACAGGGAGAGAGTGAGGGACTGGGAGCGAGTGAGGGACAGAAAGAGTGTGAGGGACAGGGGGAGAGCGGGATAGGGAGAGAGAGAGAGAGAGAGAGAGAAACAGGGAGAGAGAGGTACAGGATGAGAGGGAGGAACAGGGAGAGAGAAAGAGGGAGGGAGTGAGGGACAGGGAGAGAGTGAGGGTCAGGGAGAGAGTGGTGGACAGCGAGAGTGTGAGGGACAGGGAGAGAGTGAGGGACAGGGAGAGTGTTAGGGACTGGGAGAGAGAGAGAGGGACCGGGAGAGAGAGAGGGGGACGGAGAGAGAGAGAGGGGGACAGGGAGAGAAAGAGGGATAGGGAGAGAGAGAGACAGGGAGAGAGAGAGGGACATGGAGCGAGTGAGGGACAGAGAGAGTGTGAGGGACAGGGGGAGAGCGGGATAGGGAGAGAGAGAGAGAGAGGGACAGGGAGAGAGAGAGGGACAGAGAGAGTGTGAGGGACAGGGAGAGAGTGAGGGACAGGGAGAGTGTGAGGGACAGGGAGAGAGTGAGGGACAGGGAGAGAGAGGGGTACAGCGAGAGAGTGAGGGATAGGGAGACAGAGGGAGAGAGAGAGTGACAGGGGGAGAGTGAGGGACAGAGAGAGTGTGAGGGACAGGGAGAGAGTGAGGGACAGAGAGTGTGAAGGACAGGGAGAGAGTGAGGGTCAGGGAGAGAGTGAGGGACAGAGAGAATGAGGGACAGGGAGAGAGAGGGAGACAGGGAGAGAGTGAGGGTCCGGGAGAGAGTGAGGGATAGGGAGAGAGAGAGAGAGAGGGAGAGAGAGAGAGAGGGACAGGGAGAGAGTGAGGGTCAGGGAGAGAGTGAGGGACAGAGAGAATGAGGGACAGGGAGAGAGAGGGAGACAGGGAGAGAGTGAGGGTCCGGGAGAGAGTGAGGGATAGGGAGAGAGAGAGAGAGGGAGAGAGAGAGAGGGATAGGGTTAGAGTGAGGGATAGGGAGAGAGAGGGACAGGGAGAGAGTGAAGGACAGGGAGAGAGCGAGGGTCAGGGAGAGAGTGAGGGACAAAGAGAGAGTGAGGGACAGGGAGAGAGTGAGCGGCAGGGTGAGAGAGAGGGACAGGGAGAGAGAGGGACAGAGAGAGAGAGGGACAGGGAGAGAGAGAGAGAGAGAGAGGAACAGGGAGAGAGAAAGGGACAGGGAGAGTGTGAGTGGCAGGGAGAGAGGGAGGGAGAGTTCAGAGAGAGGGACAGGGAGAGCGAGAGCGAGAGGGACAGGGAGAGAGTGAGGGACAGGGAGAGAGAGAGAGTAACAGGGAGAAAGAGAGGGACAGGGAGAAAGAGAGGGACAGGGAGAGAGTGCGGGACAGGGAGAGAATGGGACAGGGAGAGAGAGGGACAGGGAGAGAGTGAGGGACAGGGAGAGAGAATGAGGGATAGAGAGAGAGTGAGGGAGAGAGAGAGAGAGAGTGAGGGACAGGGTGAGAGAGAGTGACAGGGAGAGAGTGAGGGACAGAGAGAGAGGGGGACCGGGAGAGAGAGAGAGGGACAGGGAGAAAGAGAGGGACAGAGAGAGTGTTAAGGACAGGGAGAGAGTGAGGGCCAGGGAGAGAGTGAGGGACAGAGAGAGAGTGGGGGCAGGGAGAGAGAGGGGGACAGGGAGTGAGTGAGGGACAGGGAGATTGTGAGGGAAAGGGAGAGAGTGAGGGACAAGGAGAGTGTGAGGGAAAGGGAGAATGTGAGGGACAGCGAGAGTGTGAGGGTCAGGGAGAGAGTGAGTGGCAGGGTGAGAGAGAGGGACAGGGAGAGAGAGGGACAGGGAGAGAGGGACAGGGAGAGAGAGAGAGAGAGAGGAACAGGGAGAGAGAAAGGGACAGGGAGAGTGTGAGTGGCAGGGAGAGAGGGAGGGAGAGTTCAGAGAGAGGGACAGGGAGAGCGAGAGAGAGAGGGATAGGGAGAGAGTGAGGGACAGGGAGAGAGAGAGTAATAGGGAGAAAGAGAGGGACAGGGAGAGAGTGAGGGACAGGGAGAGAGAGGTGGACAGGGAGAGTGTGAAGGACAGGGAGAGAGAGAGGGACAGGGAGAGAGTGAGGGACTGAGAGAGAGAGAGAGGGACCCGGAGAAAGAGAGAGGGTCAGGGAGAGAGTGAGGGACTGGGAGCGAGTGAGGGACTGAAAGAGTGTGAGGGACAGAGGGAGAGCGGGATAGGGAGAGAGAGAGAGAGAGAGAGAAACAGGGAGAGAGAGGTACAGGAAGAGAGTGAGGAACAGGGAGAGAGAAAGAGGGAGGGAGGGAGGGACAGGGAGAGAGTGAGGGTCAGGGAGAGAGTGGTGGACAGCGAGAGTGTGAGGGACAGGGAGAGAGTGAGGGACAGGGAGAGTGTTAGGGACTGGGAGAGAGAGAGAGGGACCGGGAGAGAGAGAGGGGGACGGAGAGAGAGAGAGGGGGACAGGGAGAGAGAGAGGGATAGGGAGAGAGAGAGACAGGGAGAGAGAAAGGGACAGGGAGCGAGTGAGGGACAGAGAGAGTGTGAGGGACAGGGGGAGAGCGGGATAGGGAGAGAGAGAGAGAGAGGGACAGGGAGAGAGAGAGGGACAGAGAGAGTGTGAGGGACAGGGAGAGAGTGAGGGACAGGGAGAGTGTGAGGGACAGGGAGAGAGTGAGGGACAGGGAGAGAGAGGGGGACAGCGAGAGAGTGAGGGATAGGGAGACAGAGGGAGAGAGAGAGTGACAGGGAGAGAGTGAGGGACAGAGAGAGTGTGAGGGACAGGGAGAGAGTGAGGGACAGAGAGTGTGAAGGACAGGGAGAGAGTGAGGGTCAGGGAGAGAGTGAGGGACAGAGAGAATGAGGGACAGGGAGAGAGAGGGAGACAGGGAGAGAGTGAGGGTCCGGGAGAGAGTGAGGGATAGGGAGAGAGAGAGAGAGAGGGAGAGAGAGAGAGGGACAGGGAGAGAGTGAGGGTCAGGGAGAGAGTGAGGGACAGAGAGAATGAGGGACAGGGAGAGAGAGGGAGACAGGGAGAGAGTGAGGGTCCGGGAGAGAGTGAGGGATAGGGAGAGAGAGAGAGAGAGGGAGAGAGAGAGAGGGACAGGGTTAGAGTGAGGGATAGGGAGAGAGAGGGACAGGGAGAGAGTGAAGGACAGGGAGAGAGCGAGGGTCAGGGAGAGAGTGAGGGACAAAGAGAGAGTGAGGGGCAGGGAGAGAGAGGAGGACAGGGAGTGAGTGAGGGACAGGGAGAGTGTGAGGGAAAAGGAGAGAGTGAGGGACAAGGAGAGTGTGAGGGAAAGGGAGAATGTGAGGGACAGGGAGAGAGTGAGCGGCAGGGTGAGAGAGAGGGACAGGGAGAGAGAGGGACAGGGAGAGAGGGACAGGGAGAGAGAGAGAGAGAGAGGAACAGGGAGAGAGAAAGGGACAGGGAGAGTGTGAGTGGCAGGGAGAGAGGGAGGGAGAGTTCAGAGAGAGGGACAGGGAGAGCGAGAGCGAGAGGGACAGGGAGAGAGTGAGGGACAGGGAGAGAGAGAGAGAGTAACAGGGAGAAAGAGAGGGACAGGGCGAAAGAGAGGGACAGGGAGAGAGTGAGGGACAGGGAGAGAGTGAGGGACAGGGAGAGAATGGGACAGGGAGAGAGAGGGACAGGGAGAGAGAATGAGAGAGGGACATGGACAGAGTGAGGGACAGGTAGAGAGAATGAGGGATAGAGAGAGAGTGAGGGGGAGAGAGAGAGAGAGTGACAGGGAGAGAGTGAGGGACAGAGAGAGAGGGGGACCGGGAGAGAGAGGGACAGGGAGAAAGAGAGGGACAGAGAGTGTGTTAAGGACAGGGAGAGAGTGAGGGTCAGGGAGAGAGTGAGGGATAGGGAGAGAGAGAGAGAGAGGGAGAGTGTGAAGGACAGGGAGAGAGAGAGGGACAGGGAGAGAGTGAGGGACAGAGAGAGAGAGGGACAGGGAGAGAGAGGGGGACAGGGAGAGAGTGAGGGACCGGGAGAGAGTGAGGGATAGGGGGAGAGAGAGAGAGAGAGAGAGAGGGAGAGAGAGAGAGAGGGACAGGGAGAGATAGAGAGACAGGGAGAGAGTGAGGGACAGAGAGAGAGAGGGACAGGGAGAGAGTGAGGGAAAGAGAGAGAGTGACGGACAGGGAGAGAGTGAAGGACAGGGTTAGAGTGAGGGACAGGGAGAGAGTGAGGGACAGGGTTAGAGTGAGGGATAGGGAGAGAGAGGGACAGGGAGAGAGTGAAGGACAGGGAGAGAGCGAGGGTCAGGGAGAGAGTGAGGGACAGAGAGAGAGTGGGGGCAGGGAGAGAGAGGGGGACAGGGAGTGAGTGAGGGACAGGGAGATTGTGAGGGAAAGGGACAGAGTGAGGGACAAGGAGAGTGTGAGGGAAAGGGAGAATGTGAGGGACAGGGAGACTGTGAGGGTCAGGGAGAGAGTGAGTGGCAGGGTGAGAGAGAGGGACAGGGAGAGAGAGGGACAGGGAGAGAGGGACAGGGAGAGAGAGAGAGAGGAACAGGGAGAGAGAAAGGGACAGGGAGAGTGTGAGTGGCAGGGAGAGAGGGAGGGAGAGTTCAGAGAGAGGGACAGGGAGAGCGAGAGAGAGAGGGATAGGGAGAGAGTGAGGGACAGGGAGAGAGAGAGTAATAGGGAGAAAGAGAGGGATAGGGAGAGAGTGAGGAACAGGGATAGAGAGAGAGGGACGGGGAGAGAGCGAGAGGGACAGGTAGAAAGAGGGACACGGGGAGAAAGAGAGAGAGAGGGACAGAGAGAGAGAGGGACACGGAGAGAGAGGGACAGTGAGATAGTGAAAGGGACAGAGAGAGTGAGCGACAGGGAGAGAAAGAGGGACAGGGAGAGGGACAGGGAGAGCGAGAGAGAGAGGGACAGGGAGAGAGAGAGAGGGACCGGGAGAAAGAGAGGGAGAGGGAGAAAGAGAGGGACAGGGAGAAAGAGAGGGACAGGGAGAGAGTGAGGGACAGGATGAGAGAGAGGGACAGGGAGAGAGAGTGACAGGGAGAGAGAGGGACAGGGAGAGAGAGAGAGAGAGGCAAATGGAGAGAGTGAGGGACAGGGAGAGAGAATGAGGAATAGAGAGAGAGTGAGAGACAGAGAGAGAGAGTGAGGGACAGGGAGAGAGTGAGGGACAGGGAGAGAGAGAGTGACAGGGAGAGAGTGAGGGACAGAGAGGGAGAGAGGGACAGGGAGAGAGAGGGGGGCAGGGAGAGAGAGGTACAGGAAGAGAGGGAGGGACAGGGAGAGAGAAAGAGGGAGGGAGTGAGGGACAGGGAGAGAGTGAGGGTCAGGGAGAGAGAGGTGGACAGGGAGAGTGTGAGGGACAGGGAGAGAGTGAGGGACAGGGAGATTGTTAGGGACTGGGAGAGAGAGAGAGGCACCGGGAGAGAGAGAGGGGGGCAGGGAGAGAGAGAGAGAGAGAGAGAGAGAGAGAGTGGGACAGGGATAGAGAGAGAGGGACAGGGAGAGAGTGAGGGATAGGGAGAGAGTGAGGGACAGGGAGAGAGTGAGTGTCAGGGAGAGTGTCAGGGACAGGGAGAGAGTGAGGGACAGGGAGAGAGAGCGGGACAGTGAGAGATTGAGGGATAGTGAGACAGAGGGAGAGAGAGAGGGACAGGGAGAGAGTGAGGGACAGAGAGAGTGTGAGGGACAGGGAGAGAGTGAGGGACAAGAAGAGAGTGAGTGTCAGGGAGAGTGTGAGGGACAGGGAGAGAGTGAGGGACAGAGAGTGTGAAGGACAGGGAGAGAGTGAGGGTCAGGGAGAGAGTGAGGGACAGAGAGAGTGAGGGACAGGGAGAGAGAGGGGAACAGGGAGAGAGTGAGGGATGGGGAGAGAGAGAGGGAGAGAGAGAGAGGGACAGGGAGAGAGAGAGGGACAGGGAGAGAGTGAGGGACAGGGAGAGAGTGAGGGACAGTGAGAAAGAGAGAGAGAGAAAGATAGAGAGAGAGTGACAGAGAGAGGGAGAGAGGTGCAGAGACAGAGAGAGATTGAGAGAGAGAGAGAATGGGAGAGGGAGAGAGGGATTGGGAGAGAGAGGTACAGGAAGAGATGGAGGGACAGGCAGAGAGAAAGAGGGATGAGTGAAGGACAGGGAGAGAGTGAGGGACAGGGAGAGAGAGGTGGACAGGGAGAGTATGAGGGACAGGGAGAGTGTGAGGGTCAGGGAGAGTGTGAGGGACAGGGAGAGAGAGAGAGAGGGACCGGGAGAGAGAGCGGGGGACAGGGAGAGAGAGAGAGAGGGACAGGGAGAGAGAGAGAGGGACAGGGAGAGAGTGAGGGATATGGAGAGATTGAGGGCCAGGGAGAGAGTGAGTGTCAGGGAGAGTGTGAGGGACAGGGAGAGAGTGAGGGACAGGGTGAGAGTGAGGGGCAGAGAGAGTATGAGGGACAGGGAGAGAGTGAGGGTCAGGGAGAGAGTGAGGGACAGAGAGAGTGAGGGACAGGGAGAGAGAGGGGGACATGGAGAGAGTGAGGGACCGGGAGAGAGTGAGGGATAGGGAGAGAGAGAGAGGGAGAGAGAGAGGGACAGGGAGAGAGAGAGGGACAGGGAGAGAGTGAGGGACAGGGAGAGAGTGAGGGACAGGGAGAGAGAGGGGGTCAGGGAGAGAGTGAGGGACCGGGAGAGAGTGAGGGACAGGGAGAGAGTGAGTGTCAGGGAGAGTATGAGGGACATGGAGAGAGTGAGGTTACAGAGAGTGTGAAGGACAGGGAGAGAGTGAGGGTCAGAAGAGAGTGAGGGACAGAGAGAGTGAGGGATAGGGAGAGAGAGAGGGAGAGAGAGAGGGACAGGGTGAGAGAGAGGGACAGGGAGAGAGTGAGGGACAGGGAGAGAGTGAGGGATAGGGGGAGAGAGAGAGAGAGAGAGAGAGAGGGACAGGCTGAGAGAGAGGGACAGGGAGAGAGTGAGGGACAGAGAGAGAGGGGGACAGGGAGAGGGTGAGGGAAAGAGAGAGTGTGAGGGACAGGGAGAGAGTGAGGGACAGAGAGTGTGAAGGACAGGGAGAGAGTGTGGGTCATGGACAAAGTGAGGGATAGGGAGAGAGAGAGAGAGGGAGATAGAGAGGGACAGGGAGAGAGAGAGGGACAGGGAGAGAGTGAGGGACAGGGAGAGAGTGAGGGACAGAGAGAGAGAGAGGGTCAGGGAGAGAGTGAAGGACAGGGAGAGAGTGAGGGTCAGGGAGAGAGTGAGGGACAGAGAGAGAGTGAGGGGCAGGAAGAGAGAGGGGGACAGGGAGAGAGTGAGGGACAGGGAGAGTGTGAGGGAAAGGGAGAGAGTGAGGGACAGAGAGAGAGTGAGGGGCAGGGAGAGAGAGGGGGACAGGGAGAGAGTGATGGACAGGGAGAGTGTGAGGGAAAGGGAGAGAGTGAGGGACAAGGAGAGTGTGAGGGAAAGGGAGAATGTGAGGGACAGGGAGAGTGTGAGGGTCAGGGAGAGAGTGAGCGGCACGGTGAGAGAAAGGGACAGGGAGAGAGAGGGACAGGGCGAGAGGGACAGGGAGAGAGAGAGAGAGAGGAACAGGGAGAGAGAAAGGGACAGGGAGAGTGTGAGTGGCAGGGAGAGAGGGAGGGAGAGTTCAGAGAGAGGGACAGGGAGAGCGAGAGAGAGAGGGACAGGGAGAGAGTGAGGGACAGGGAGAGAGAGAGTAATAGGGAGAAAGAGAGGGACAGGGAGAAAGAGAGGGATAGGGAGAGAGTGAGGGACAGGGAGAGAGAGATGGACAGGGAGAGTGTGAAGGACAGGGAGAGAGAGAGGGACAGGGAGAGAGTGAGGGACTGGGAGAGAGAGAGAGGGACCCGGAGAAAGAGAGACAGGGACAGGGAGAGAGTTAGGGATAGGGAGAGAGTGAGGAACAGGGATAGAGAGAGAGGGACGGGGAGAGAGCGAGAGAGACAGGTAGAGAGAGGGACACGGGGAGAATGAGAGAGAGAGGGACAGAGAGAGAGGGGGGGACAGGGAGGGCGAGAGAGACATAGAGAGAGAGAGGGACACGGAGAGAGAGGGACAGTGAGATAGTGAAAGGGACAGAGAGAGTGAGCGACAGGGAGAGAGAGAGGGACAGGGAGAGGGACAGGGAGAGCGAGAGAGAGAGGGACAGGGAGAGAGAGAGAGGGACCGGGAAAAACAGAGGGACAGGGAGAAAGAGAGGGACAGGGAGAGAGAGAGAGGAACAGGGAGAGAGAAAGGGACAGGGAGAGTGTGAGTGGCAGGGAGAGAGAGAGGGAGAGGGACAGAGAGAGGGACAGGGAGAGCGAGAGAGAGAGGGACAGGGAGAAAGAGAAGGACAGGGAGAAAGAGAGGGACAGGGAGAGAGTGAGGGACAGAGAGAGAGAGTGACAGGGAGAGAGAGAGAGGGACAGGGAGAGAGAGAGAGGTACAGGAAGAGAGGGAGGGACAGGGAGAGAGAAAGAGGGAGGTAGTGAGGGACAGGGAGAGAGTGAGGGACAGGGAGAGAGTGAGGGACAGAGAGAGAGAGAGGGACAGGGAGAGAGTGAGGGACAGGGAGAGAGTGACGGACAGGGAGAGAGTGAGGGACAGTGTTAGAGTGAGGGACAGGGAGAGAGTGAGTGACAGGGAGAGAGTGAAGGACAGGGAGAGAGCGTGGGTCAGGGAGAGAGTGAGTGACAGAGAGAGAGTGAGTGGCAGGGAGAGAGAGGGGGACAGGGAGTGAGTGACGGACAGGGAGAGTGTGAGGGAAAGGGAGCGAGTGAGGGACAAGGAGAGTGTGAGGGAAAGGGAGAATGTGAGGGACAGGGAGAGTGTGAGTGTCAGGGAGAGAGTGAGCGGCAGTGTGTGAGAGAGGGACAGGGAGAGAGAGGGACAGGGAGAGAGGGACAGGGGGAGAGAGAGAGAGAGAGGAACAGGGAGAGAGAAAGGGACAGGGAAAGTGTGAGTGGCAGGGAGAGAGGGAGGGAGAGTTCAGAGAGAGGGACAGGGAGAGCGAGAGTGAGGGACAGGGAGAGAGTGAGGGACAGGGAGAGAGAGTAACAGGGAGAAAGAGAGGGACAGGGAGAAAGAGAGGGACAGGGAGAGAGTGCGGGACAGGGAGAGAGAGAGGGACAGGGAGAGAGAGAGACGGGGATAGAGAGGGACAGAGAGAGAGAGAGAGATAGAGGGACATGGAGAGAGTGAGGGACAGGGAGAGAGAATGAGGGATAGAGAGAGAGTGAGGGACAGATAGAGAGAGAGAGTGAGGGAGAGGGAGAGAGAGAGTGACAGGGAGAGAGTGAGGGACAGAGAGAGAGAGGGACCGGGAGAGAGAGAGAGAGGGACAGGGAGAGAGAGGTACAGGAAGAGAGGGAGGGACAGGGACAGAGAAAAAGGGAGGTAGTGAGGGACAGGGAGAGAGTGAGGGACAGGGAGAGAGAGGTGGACAGGGAGAGTGTGAAGGACAGGGAGAGAGAGAGGGACAGGGAGAGTGTGAGGGACTGGCAGAGAGAGAAAGGGACCGGGAGAAAGAGAGACAGGGACAGGGAGAGAGTGAGGGATAGGGAGAGAGTGAGGAACAGTGATAGAGAGAGAGGGACGGGGAGAGAGCGAGAGGGACAGGTAGAGAGAGGGACACGGTGAGAGAGAGAGAGAGAGAGGGATAGAGAGAGAGAGGGGGACAGGGAGGGCGAGAGAGACAGAGTGAGAGAGAGGGGCACGGAGAGAGAGGGACAGTGAGATAGTGAAAGGGACAGAGAGAGTGAGCGACAGGGAGAGAGAGAGGGACAGGGAGAGAGAGAGGGGGACAGGGAGAGAGAGAGGGACAGGGAGAGAGAGTGAGGGACAGAGAGAGTGAAGGACAGGGAGAGAGAGGGACAGAGAGAGAGAGGGACAGGGAGAGAGTGACGGACAGGGAGAGAGATGGACAGAGAGAGAGGGGGACAGGGAGAGAGAGAGAGGGACAGGGAGAGAGTGAGTGACAGGGAGAGTGAGGGACAGGGAGAGAGTGCGGTACAGGGAGAGAGTGAGGGCAGGGAGAGAGAGGGACAGATAGAGAGAGAGAGAGGGACAGGGATAGAGAGAGAGAGAGACAGGGAGAGAGAGGGACACAGAGAGGGAGAGAGGGACTGAGTCAGAGAGATTGAGAGAGAGACACACAGAGAGGGACAGAGACAGAGAGAGAGAGGGAGAGAGTGAGGTACAGGGAGAGAGACGGGGTCAGGGAGAGAGTGAGGGACAGCGAGAGTGTGAGGGACAGGGAGAGAGTGAGGGACAGGGAGAGTATTAGGGACTGGGAGAGAGAGAGAGGGACCGGGAGAGAGAGAGGGGGCTGAGAGAGAGAGAGAGAGAGAGAGAGAGGGAGAGAGAGAGGGACAGGGAGCGAGTGAGGGACAGAGAGAGTGTGAGGGACAGGGGGAGAGCGGGATAGGGAGAGAGAGAGAGAGAGGGACAGGGAGAGAGAGGGGGACAGGGAGAGAGTGAGGGATAGGGAGAGAGAGGGGGACAGGGAGAGAGTGAGGGATAGGGAGACAGAGGGAGAGAGAGAGTGACAGGGAGAGAGTGAGGGACAGAGAGAGTGTGAGGGACAGGGGGAGAGCGGGATAGGGAGAGAGAGAGAGAGAGAGGGACAGGGAGAGAGAGAGGGACAGAGAGAGTGTGAGGGACAGGGAGAGAGTGAGGGACAGGGAGAGTGTGAGGGACAGGGAGAGAGTGAGGGACAGGGAGAGAGAGGGGGACAGGGAGAGAGTGAGGGATAGGGAGACAGAGGGAGAGAGAGAGTGACAGGGAGAGAGTGAGAGACAGAGAAAGTGTGAGGGACAGGGGGAGAGCGGGATAGGGAGAGAGAGAGAGAGAGAGGGACAGGGAGAGAGAGTGGGACAGAGAGAGTGTGAGGGACAGGGAGAGAGTGAGGGACAGGGAGAGTGTGAGGGACAGGGGAAAGTGAGGGACAGGGAGAGAGTGAGGGACCGGGAGAGAGAGAGGGATAGGGAGAGAGAGAGAGAGAGGGAACTGGAGAGAGAGGGACAGGGAGAGAGTGACGGACAGGGAGAGAGTGAGGGACAGGGTTAGAGTGAGGGACATGGAGAGAGTGAGGGACAGGGTTAGAGTGAGGGATAGGGAGAGAGAGGGACAGGGAGAGAGTGAAGGACAGGGAGAGAGCGAGGGTCAGGGAGAGAGTGAGGGACAAAGAGAGAGTGAGGGGCTGGGAGAGAGAGGGGACAGGGAGAGAGTGAGGGACAGGGAGAATGTGAGGGAAAGGGAGAGAGTGAGGGACAAGGAGAGTGTGAGGGAAAGGGAGAATGTGAGGGACAGGGAGAGTGTGAGGGTCAGGGAGAGAGTGAGCGGCAGGGTGAGAGAGAGGGACAGGGAGAGAGAGGGACAGGGAGAGAGGGACAGGGAGAGAGAGAGAGAGAGAGGAACAGGGAGAGAGAAAGGGACAGGGAGAGTGTGAGTGGCAGGGAGAGAGGGAGGGAGAGTTCAGAGAGAGGGACAGGGAGAGCGAGAGCGAGAGGGACAGGGAGAGAGTGAGGGACAGGGAGAGAGAGAGTAACAGGGAGAAAGAGAGGGACAGGGAGAAAGAGAGGGACAGGGAGAGAGTGAGGGATATGGAGAGATTGAGGGCCAGGGAGAGTGTGAGGGACATGGAGAGAGTGAGGCACAGAGAGTGTGAAAGACAGGGAGAGAGTGAGGGTCAGGGAGAGAGTGAGGGACAGAGAGAGTGAGGGATAGGGAGAGAGTGAGAGACAGGGAGAGAGTGAGGGACAGAGAGAGTGTGAGGGACAGGGAGAGAGTGAGGGACAAGGAGAGAGTGAGTGTCAGGGAGAGTGTGAGGGACATGGAGAGAGTGAGGCACAGAGAGTGTGAAAGACAGGGAGAGAGTGAGGGTCAGGGAGAGAGTGAGGGACAGAGAGAGTGAGGGATAGGGAGAGAGAGTGAGGGAGAGAGAGAGGGACAGGGAGAGAGTGAGGGACAGGGAGAGAGTGAGGGACAGGGAGAGAGTGAGGTACAGGGAGAGAGAGGGGGTCAGGGAGAGAGTGAGGGACAGGGAGAGAGTGAGTGTCAGGGAGAGTATGAGGGACATGGAGTGAGTGAGGGACAGAGAGTGTGAAGGACAGGGAGAGAGTGAGGGTCAGGAGAGAGTGAGGGACAGAGAGAGTGAGGGACAGGGAGAGAGAGGGGGACAGGGAGAGAGTGAGGGACAGGGAGAGAGTGAGGGATAGGGAGAGAGAGAGAGGGAGAAAGAGAGAGGGACAGGGAGAGAGAGAGGGACAGGGAGAGAGTGAGGGACAGAGAGAGAGGGGGACAGGGAGAGGGTGAGGGAAAGAGAGAGTGTGAGGGACAGGTAGAGAGTGAGGGACAGAGAGTGTGAAGGACAGGGAGAGAGTGTGGGTCATGGACAAAGTGAGGGATAGGGAGAGAGAGAATGGGAGATAGAGAGGGACAGGGAGAGAGAGAAGGACAGGGAGAGAGTGAGGGACAGGTAGAGAGTGAGGGACAGAGAGAGAGAGAGGGTCAGGGAGAGAGCGAAGGACAGGGAGAGAGTGAGGGTCAGGGAGAGAGTGAGGGACAGAGACAGAGTGAGGGGCAGGGAGAGAGAGGGGGACAGGGAGAGAGTGAGGGACAGGGAGAGTGTGAGGGAAAGGGAGAGAGTGAGGGACATGGAGATAGTGAGGGACAGGTAGAGAGTGAGGGACAGGGAGAGTGTGAGGGAAAGGGACAGAGTGGGGGACATGGAGAGTGTGAGGGTCAGGGAGAGAGTGAGCGACAGGGTGAGAGAGAGGGACAGGGAGATAGTGAGGGACAGGGAGAGAGTGAGGGACAGGGAGAGTGTGAGGGAAAGGGACAGAGTGAGGGACATGGAGAGTGTGAGCGACAGGGAGAATGTGAGGGACAGGGAGAGCGTGAGGGTCAGGGAGAGAGTGAGCGACAGGGTGAGAGAGAGGGACAGGAAGATAGTGAGGGACAGTGAGAGAGTGAGGGACAGGGAGAGAGTGAGGGTCAGGGAGATAGTGTGGGACAGGGAGAGAGAGAGGAACATGGAGAGAGAGAGAGAGGGACAGGAAAATATAGAGGAACAGGGAGAGAGAGGGACAGGGAGATAGGGACAGGGAGAGAGAGAGATGAACAGGGAGAGAGAAAGGGACAGGGAGAGTGTGAGTGGCAGGGAGAGAGAGAGGGAGAGGGACAGAGAGAGGGACAGGGAGAGCGAGAGAGAGAGGGACAGGGAGAAAGAGAGGGACAGGGAGAAAGAGAGGGACAGGGAGAGAGTGAGGGACAGAGAGAGAGAGGGACAGGGAGAGAGAGAGAGGGACAGGGAGAGAGAGAGGTACAGGAAGAGAGGGAGGGACAGGGAGAGAGAAAGAGGGAGGGAGTGAGGGACAGGGAGAGCGTGAGGGACAGGGAGAGAGTGAGGGACAGAGAGAGAGAGAGGGACAGGGCGAGAGTGAGCGACAGAGAGAGAGTGACGGACAGGGAGAGAGTGAGGGACAGTGTTAGAGTGAGGGACAGGGAGAGAGTGAGTGACAGGGAGAGAGAGAGGGACAGGGAGAGAGAGGGACAGGGAGAGAGTGAGGGACAGAGAGAGAGAGGGACAGGGAGAGAGTGAGGGACAGAGAGAGAGTGACGGACAGGGAGAGAGTGAGGGACAGTGGTAGAGTGAGGGACAGGGAGAGAGTGAGGGACAGGGTTAGAGTGAGGGATAGGGAGAGAGAGGGACAGGGAGAGAGTGAAGGACAGGGAGAGAGCGAGGGTCAGGGAGAGACTGAGGGACAGAGAGAGAGTGAGGGGCAGGGAGAGAGAGGGGGACAGGGAGTTAGTGAGGGACAGGGAGAGTGTGAGGGAAAGGGAGCGAGTGAGGGACAAGGAGAGTGTGAGGGAAAGGGAGAATGTGAGGGACAGGGAGAGTGTGAGTGTCAGGGAGAGAGTGAGCGGCAGTGTGTGAGAGAGGGACAGGGAGAGAGAGGAACAGGGAGAGAGGGACAGGGAGAGAGAGAGAGAGAGGAACAGGGAGAGAGAAAGGGACAGGGAAAGTGTGAGTGGCAGGGAGAGAGGGAGGGAGAGTTCAGATAGAGGGACAGGGAGAGCGAGAGAGAGAGGGACAGGGAGAGAGTGAGGGACAGGGAGAGAGAGAGTAACAGGGAGAAAGAGAGGGACAGGGAGAAAGAGAGGGACAGGGAGAGAGTGCGGGTCAGGGAGAGAGAGAGGGACAGGGAGAGAGAGGGACGGGGAGAGAGAGGGACAGGGAGAGAGAGAAAGAGAGAGGGACATGGAGAGAGTGAGGGACATGGAGAGAGAATGAGGGATAGAGAGAGAGTGAGGGACAGAGAGAGAGAGAGAGTGAGGGACAGGGAGAGAGAGAGTGACAGGAAGAGAGTGAGGGACAGAGAGAGAGAGGGACCGGGAGAGAGAGAGAGGGACAGGGAGAGAGAGGTACAGGAAGAGAGGGAGGGACAGGGACAGAGAAAAAGGGAGGGAGGGAGGGACAGGGAGAGAGTGAGGGACAGGGAGAGAGAGGTGGACAGGGAGAGTGTGAAGGACAGGGAGAGAGAGAGGGACAGGGAGAGAGTGAGGGACTGGCAGAGAGAGAGAGGGACCGGGAGAAAGAGAGACAGGGACAGGGAGAGAGTTAGGGATAGGGAGAGAGTGAGGAACAGGGATAGAGAGAGAGGGACGGGGAGAGAGCGAGAGGGACAGGTAGAGAGAGGGACACGGGGAGAATGAGAGAGAGAGGTACAGAGAGAGAGAGGGGGACAGGGAGGGCGAGAGAGACAGAGTGAGAGAGAGGGGCACGGAGAGAGAGGGACAGTGAGATAGTGAAAGGGACAGAGAGAGTGAGCGACAGGGAGAGAGAGAGGGACAGGGAGAGAGAGAGGGGGACAGGGAGAGAGAGAGGGACAGGGAGAGAGAGTGAGGGACAGAGAGAGTGAAGGACAGGGAGAGAGAGGGACAGAGAGAGAGAGGGACAGGGAGAGAGTGACGGACAGGGAGAGAGATGGACAGAGAGAGAGAGGGACAGGGAGAGAGAGAGAGGGACAGGGAGAGAGTGAGTGACAGGGAGAGTGAGGGACAGGGAGACAGTGCGGTACAGGGAGAGACTGAGGGCAGGGAGAGAGAGGGACAGAGAGAGAGAGAGGGACAGGGATAGAGAGAGAGACAGGGAGAGAGAGGGACACAGAGAGGGAGAGAGTGACTGATTAAGAGAGATTGAGAGAGAGACACACAGAGAGGGACAGAGACAGAGAGAGAGAGGGACACAGGGACACAGAGAGTGACGGACAGAGAGAGACACAGAGAGAGAGAGAGAGGGACAGGGAGCGAGTGAGGGACAGGGAGAGAGAGAGGGACAGGGAGAGAGTGAGGGACAGGGAGAGAGTGAGGGACAGGGAGAGAGTGAGGGACAGGGAGAGTGTGAGTGACTGCGTTAGAGAGAGAGGTGCAGGGAGAGAGAGACAGTGGGACAGGGATAGAGAGAGAGGGACAGGGAGAGAGTGAGGGACAGGGAGAGAGAAAGAGGGAGGGAGTGAGGGACAGGGAGAGAGTGAGGGACAGGGAGAGAGAGGTGGACAGGGAGAGTGTGAGGGACAGGGAGAGAGTGAGGGACAGAGAGAGAGAGAGGGTCAGGGAGAGAGTGACGGACAGGGAGAGAGAGGGACAGAGAGAGAGAGAGTGACAGGGAGAGAGAGAGAGGGACAGGGAGAGAGTGGGGGACAGGGAGAGAGTGAGGGATAGGGAGAGTGAGGGACAGGGAGAGAGTGAGGGACAGGGAGAGAGTGAGGGACAGGGAGAGAGAGTGACAGAGAGAGAGAGGGACAGGGATAGAGAGAGAGACAGTGAGAGAGAGGGACATAGAGAGGGAGAGAGGGACAGAGACAGAGAGATTGAGAGAGACACACAGAGAGGGACAGAGACAGAGAGAGAGAGGGACACAGAGAGTGACGGACAGAGAGAGAGAGAGAGAGGGACAGGGAGCGAGTTTGGGACAGGGAGAGAGAGAGGGACAGGGAGAGTGTGAGGGACAGGGAGAGAGAGAGAGAGAGAAAGACAGAGAGAGAGTGACAAAGAGAGGGAGAGAGGGGCAGAGACAGAGAGAGATTGAGAGAGAGAGAGAAAGGGAGAGGGAGAGAGATACAGGGAGAGAGAGGTACAGGAAGTGAGGGAGGGACAGGCAGAGAGAAAGAGGGAGGGAGTGAGGGACAGGGAGAGAGTGAGGGACAGGAGAAAGAGGTGGACAGGGAGAGTGTGAGGGACAGGGAGAGAGTGAGGGACAGGGAGAGTGTGTGGGACTGGGAGAGAGAGAGAGGGACCGGGAGAGAGAGAGAGGGACAGGGAGAGAGAGTGAGAGGGACAGGGAGAGAGAGAGGGACAGGGAGAGAGAGAGGGACTGGGAGGGAGAGAGAGAGAGGGACCGGGAGAGAGAGAGGGGGACAGGGAGAGAGTGAGGAATAGGGAATAAGTGAGGGACAGGGAGAGAGTGAGTGTCAGGGAGAGTGTGAGGGACAGGGAGAGAGTGAGGGACAGGGAGAGAGAGGGGGACAGGCAGACAGTGAGGGATAGGGAGACAGAGGGAGAGAGAGAGGAAAGGGACAGAGTAAGGGACAGGGTGAGTGTGAGGGACAGGGAGTGAGTGAGGGACAAGAAGAGAGTGAGTGTCAGGGAGAGTGTGAGGGACAGGGAGAGAGTGAGGGACAGGGAGAGAGTGAGGGACAGAGAGAGTGAGGGACAGGGAGAGAGAGGGGGTCAGGGAGAGAGTGAGGGACCGGGAGAGAGAGAGAGGGACAGGGAGAGAGAGAGAGAGGGAGAGAGAGAGAGGGACAGGGAGAGAGAGAAGGACAGGGAGAGAGTGAGAGACAGTGTGAAAGACAGGGGGAGACTGAGGGTCAGGGACAGAGTGAGGGATAGGGAGAGAGGGGGACAGGGAGAGAGTGAGGGGCAGAGAGAGAGAGGGACAGGGAGAGAGTGAAGGACAGGGAGAGAGTGAGGGTTAGGGAGAGAGTGAGGGACAGAGAGAGAGTGAGGGGCAGGGAGAGCGAGGGGGACAGGGAGAGAGTGAGGGACAGGGTGAGAGAGAGGGACAGGGAGATAATGAGGGACAGGGAGAGAGTGAGGGACAGGGAGAGTGTGAGGGAAAGGGAGAGAGTGAGGGACATGGAGAGTGTGAGGGACAGGGAGAATGTGAGGGACAGGGAGAGTGTGAGGGTCAGGGAGTGAGTGAGCGACAGGGTGAGAGAGAGCGACAGGGAGATAGTGAGGGACAGGGAGAGAGTGAGGGATAGGGAGAGTGTGAGGGAAAGGGAGAGAGTGAGGGACATGGAGATAGTGAGGGACAGGTAGAGAGTGAGGGACAGGGAGAGTGTGAGGGAAAGGGACAGAGTGGGGGACATGGAGAGTGTGAGGGTCAGGGAGAGAGTGAGCGACAGGGTGAGAGAGAGGGACAGGGAGATAGTGAGGGACAGGGAGAGAGTGAGGGACAGGGAGAGTGTGAGGGAAAGGGACAGAGTGAGGGACATGGAGAGTGTGAGCGACAGGGAGAATGTGAGGGACAGGGAGAGCGTGAGGGTCAGGGAGAGAGTGAGCGACAGGGTGAGAGAGAGGGACAGGAAGATAGTGAGGGACAGTGAGAGAGTGAGGGACAGGGAGAGAGTGAGGGTCAGGGAGATAGTGTGGGACAGGGAGAGAGAGAGGAACATGGAGAGAGAGAGAGAGGGACAGGAAAATATAGAGGAACAGGGAGAGAGAGGGACAGGGAGATAGGGACAGGGAGAGAGAGAGATGAACAGGGAGAGAGAAAGGGACAGGGAGAGTGTGAGTGGCAGGGAGAGAGAGAGGGAGAGGGACAGAGAGAGGGACAGGGAGAGCGAGAGAGAGAGGGACAGGGAGAAAGAGAGGGACAGGGAGAAAGAGAGGGACAGGGAGAGAGTGAGGGACAGAGAGAGAGAGGGACAGGGAGAGAGAGAGAGGGACAGGGAGAGAGAGAGGTACAGGAAGAGAGGGAGGGACAGGGAGAGAGAAAGAGGGAGGGAGTGAGGGACAGGGAGAGCGTGAGGGACAGGGAGAGAGTGAGGGACAGAGAGAGAGAGAGGGACAGGGCGAGAGTGAGCGACAGAGAGAGAGTGACGGACAGGGAGAGAGTGAGGGACAGTGTTAGAGTGAGGGACAGGGAGAGAGTGAGTGACAGGGAGAGAGAGAGGGACAGGGAGAGAGAGGGACAGGGAGAGAGTGAGGGACAGAGAGAGAGAGGGACAGGGAGAGAGTGAGGGACAGAGAGAGAGTGACGGACAGGGAGAGAGTGAGGGACAGTGGTAGAGTGAGGGACAGGGAGAGAGTGAGGGACAGGGTTAGAGTGAGGGATAGGGAGAGAGAGGGACAGGGAGAGAGTGAAGGACAGGGAGAGAGCGAGGGTCAGGGAGAGACTGAGGGACAGAGAGAGAGTGAGGGGCAGGGAGAGAGAGGGGGACAGGGAGTTAGTGAGGGACAGGGAGAGTGTGAGGGAAAGGGAGCGAGTGAGGGACAAGGAGAGTGTGAGGGAAAGGGAGAATGTGAGGGACAGGGAGAGTGTGAGTGTCAGGGAGAGAGTGAGCGGCAGTGTGTGAGAGAGGGACAGGGAGAGAGAGGAACAGGGAGAGAGGGACAGGGAGAGAGAGAGAGAGAGGAACAGGGAGAGAGAAAGGGACAGGGAAAGTGTGAGTGGCAGGGAGAGAGGGAGGGAGAGTTCAGATAGAGGGACAGGGAGAGCGAGAGAGAGAGGGACAGGGAGAGAGTGAGGGACAGGGAGAGAGAGAGTAACAGGGAGAAAGAGAGGGACAGGGAGAAAGAGAGGGACAGGGAGAGAGTGCGGGTCAGGGAGAGAGAGAGGGACAGGGAGAGAGAGGGACGGGGAGAGAGAGGGACAGGGAGAGAGAGAAAGAGAGAGGGACATGGAGAGAGTGAGGGACATGGAGAGAGAATGAGGGATAGAGAGAGAGTGAGGGACAGAGAGAGAGAGAGAGTGAGGGACAGGGAGAGAGAGAGTGACAGGAAGAGAGTGAGGGACAGAGAGAGAGAGGGACCGGGAGAGAGAGAGAGGGACAGGGAGAGAGAGGTACAGGAAGAGAGGGAGGGACAGGGACAGAGAAAAAGGGAGGGAGGGAGGGACAGGGAGAGAGTGAGGGACAGGGAGAGAGAGGTGGACAGGGAGAGTGTGAAGGACAGGGAGAGAGAGAGGGACAGGGAGAGAGTGAGGGACTGGCAGAGAGAGAGAGGGACCGGGAGAAAGAGAGACAGGGACAGGGAGAGAGTTAGGGATAGGGAGAGAGTGAGGAACAGGGATAGAGAGAGAGGGACGGGGAGAGAGCGAGAGGGACAGGTAGAGAGAGGGACACGGGGAGAATGAGAGAGAGAGGTACAGAGAGAGAGGGGGGGACAGGGAGGGCGAGAGAGACAGAGTGAGAGAGAGGGGCACGGAGAGAGAGGGACAGTGAGATAGTGAAAGGGACAGAGAGAGTGAGCGACAGGGAGAGAGAGAGGGACAGGGAGAGAGAGAGGGGGACAGGGAGAGAGAGAGGGACAGGGAGAGAGAGTGAGGGACAGAGAGAGTGAAGGACAGGGAGAGAGAGGGACAGAGAGAGAGAGGGACAGGGAGAGAGTGACGGACAGGGAGAGAGATGGACAGAGAGAGAGAGGGACAGGGAGAGAGAGAGAGGGACAGGGAGAGAGTGAGTGACAGGGAGAGTGAGGGACAGGGAGACAGTGCGGTACAGGGAGAGACTGAGGGCAGGGAGAGAGAGGGACAGAGAGAGAGAGAGGGACAGGGATAGAGAGAGAGACAGGGAGAGAGAGGGACACAGAGAGGGAGAGAGTGACTGATTAAGAGAGATTGAGAGAGAGACACACAGAGAGGGACAGAGACAGAGAGAGAGAGGGACACAGGGACACAGAGAGTGACGGACAGAGAGAGACACAGAGAGAGAGAGAGAGGGACAGGGAGCGAGTGAGGGACAGGGAGAGAGAGAGGGACAGGGAGAGAGTGAGGGACAGGGAGAGAGTGAGGGACAGGGAGAGAGTGAGGGACAGGGAGAGTGTGAGTGACTGCGTTAGAGAGAGAGGTGCAGGGAGAGAGAGACAGTGGGACAGGGATAGAGAGAGAGGGACAGGGAGAGAGTGAGGGACAGGGAGAGAGAAAGAGGGAGGGAGTGAGGGACAGGGAGAGAGTGAGGGACAGGGAGAGAGAGGTGGACAGGGAGAGTGTGAGGGACAGGGAGAGAGTGAGGGACAGAGAGAGAGAGAGGGTCAGGGAGAGAGTGACGGACAGGGAGAGAGAGGGACAGAGAGAGAGAGAGTGACAGGGAGAGAGAGAGAGGGACAGGGAGAGAGTGGGGGACAGGGAGAGAGTGAGGGATAGGGAGAGTGAGGGACAGGGAGAGAGTGAGGGACAGGGAGAGAGTGAGGGACAGGGAGAGAGAGTGACAGAGAGAGAGAGGGACAGGGATAGAGAGAGAGACAGTGAGAGAGAGGGACATAGAGAGGGAGAGAGGGACAGAGACAGAGAGATTGAGAGAGACACACAGAGAGGGACAGAGACAGAGAGAGAGAGGGACACAGAGAGTGACGGACAGAGAGAGAGAGAGAGAGGGACAGGGAGCGAGTTTGGGACAGGGAGAGAGAGAGGGACAGGGAGAGTGTGAGGGACAGGGAGAGAGAGAGAGAGAGAAAGACAGAGAGAGAGTGACAAAGAGAGGGAGAGAGGGGCAGAGACAGAGAGAGATTGAGAGAGAGAGAGAAAGGGAGAGGGAGAGAGATACAGGGAGAGAGAGGTACAGGAAGTGAGGGAGGGACAGGCAGAGAGAAAGAGGGAGGGAGTGAGGGACAGGGAGAGAGTGAGGGACAGGAGAAAGAGGTGGACAGGGAGAGTGTGAGGGACAGGGAGAGAGTGAGGGACAGGGAGAGTGTGTGGGACTGGGAGAGAGAGAGAGGGACCGGGAGAGAGAGAGAGGGACAGGGAGAGAGAGTGAGAGGGACAGGGAGAGAGAGAGGGACAGGGAGAGAGAGAGGGACTGGGAGGGAGAGAGAGAGAGGGACCGGGAGAGAGAGAGGGGGACAGGGAGAGAGTGAGGAATAGGGAATAAGTGAGGGACAGGGAGAGAGTGAGTGTCAGGGAGAGTGTGAGGGACAGGGAGAGAGTGAGGGACAGGGAGAGAGAGGGGGACAGGCAGACAGTGAGGGATAGGGAGACAGAGGGAGAGAGAGAGGAAAGGGACAGAGTAAGGGACAGGGTGAGTGTGAGGGACAGGGAGTGAGTGAGGGACAAGAAGAGAGTGAGTGTCAGGGAGAGTGTGAGGGACAGGGAGAGAGTGAGGGACAGGGAGAGAGTGAGGGACAGAGAGAGTGAGGGACAGGGAGAGAGAGGGGGTCAGGGAGAGAGTGAGGGACCGGGAGAGAGAGAGAGGGACAGGGAGAGAGAGAGAGAGGGAGAGAGAGAGAGGGACAGGGAGAGAGAGAAGGACAGGGAGAGAGTGAGAGACAGTGTGAAAGACAGGGGGAGACTGAGGGTCAGGGACAGAGTGAGGGATAGGGAGAGAGGGGGACAGGGAGAGAGTGAGGGGCAGAGAGAGAGAGGGACAGGGAGAGAGTGAAGGACAGGGAGAGAGTGAGGGTTAGGGAGAGAGTGAGGGACAGAGAGAGAGTGAGGGGCAGGGAGAGCGAGGGGGACAGGGAGAGAGTGAGGGACAGGGTGAGAGAGAGGGACAGGGAGATAATGAGGGACAGGGAGAGAGTGAGGGACAGGGAGAGTGTGAGGGAAAGGGAGAGAGTGAGGGACATGGAGAGTGTGAGGGACAGGGAGAATGTGAGGGACAGGGAGAGTGTGAGGGTCAGGGAGTGAGTGAGCGACAGGGTGAGAGAGAGCGACAGGGAGATAGTGAGGGACAGGGAGAGAGTGAGGGATAGGGAGAGTGTGAGGGAAAGGGAGAGAGTGAGGGACATGGAGAGTGTGAGGGACAGGGAGAATGTGAGGGACAGGGAGAGTGTGAGGGTCAGGGAGAGAGTGAGCGACAGGGTGAGAGAGAGGTACAGGGAGATAGTGAGGGACAGGGAGAGAGTGAGGGACAGGGAGAGAGAGGGACAGGGAGAGAGGGAGAGGAACAGGGAGAGAGAAAGGGACAGGCAGAGTGTTAGTGGCAGGGAGAGAGAGAGGGAGAGGGACAGAGAGAGGGACAGGGAGAGCGAGAGAGAGAGGGACAGGGAGAGCGTGAGGGACAGGGAGAAAGAGAGGGACAGGGAGAAAGAGAGGGACAGGGAGAAAGTGAGGGACAGGGAGAGAGGGAGGGACAGGGAGAGAGAGAGGGACAGGGAGAGAGAGAGGGACAGGGAGAGAGAGGGACAGGGAGAGAGTGAGGGAAAGAGAGAGAGAGGGACAGGGAGAGAGTGAGGGACAGAGAGAGAGTGACGGACAGGGAGAGAGTGAGGGACAGTGTTAGAGTGAGGGACAGGGAGAGAGTGAGGGACAGGGTTAGAGTGAGGGATAGGGAGAGAGAGGGACAGGGAGAGAGTGAAGGACAGGGAGAGAGCGAGGGTCAGGGAGAGACTGAGGGACAGAGAGAGAGTGAGGGGCAGGGAGAGAGAGGGGGACAGGGAGTTAGTGAGGGACAGGGAGAGTGTGAGGGAAAGGGAGCGAGTGAGGGACAAGGAGAGTGTGAGGGAAAGGGAGAATGTGAGGGACAGGGAGAGTGTGAGTGTCAGGGAGAGAGTGAGCCGCAGGGTGAGAGAGAGGGACCGGGAGAGAGAGGGACAGGGAGAGAGGGACAGGGAGAGAGAAAGGGACAGGGTAACTGTGAGTGGCAGGGAGAGAGGGAGGGAGAGTTCAGAGAGAGGGACAGGGAGAGAGTGAGGGACAGGGAGAGAGAGAGTAACAGGGAGAAAGAGAGGGACAGGGAGAAAGAGAGGGACAGAGAGAGAGTGAGGGACAGGGATAGAGAGAGGGACAGGGAGAGAGAGGGACAGGGAGAGAGAGCGAGAGGGACATGGAGAGAGTGAGCGACAGGGAGAGAGAATGAGGGATAGAGAGAGAGTGAGTGACAGAGAGAGAGAGAGTGTGAGGGACAGGGAGAGAGAGAGTGACAGGGACAGAGAAAGAGAGAGGGAGTGAGGGACAGTGAGAGAGTGAGGGACAGGGAGAGAGAGGTGGACAGGGAGAGTGTGAAGGACATGGAGAGAGAGAGGGACAGGGAGAGAGTGAGGGACTGGGAGAGAGAGAGGGACCGGGAGAAAGAGAGACAGGGACAAGGAGAGAGTTAGGGATAGGGAGAGAGTGATGAACAGGGATAGAGAGAGAGGGACGGGGAGAGAGCGAGAGGGAGAGGTAGAGAGAGGGACAAGGGGAGCGAGAGAGAGAGAGGGACAGAGAGAGAGAGGGGGACAGGGAGGGCGAGAGAGACAGAGAGAGAGAGAGGGACACGGAGAGAGAGGGACAGTGAGATAGTGAAAGGGACAGAGAGAGGGAGCGACAGGGAGAGAGAGAGGGACAGGGAGAGAGAGAGGTTACAGGGAGAGAGAGTGAGGGACCGAGAGAGTGAAGGACAGGGAGAGAGAGGGACAGAGAGAGAGAGGGACAGGGAGAGAGAGAGAGAGGGACAGGGAGAGAGTCAGTGACAGGGAGAGTGAGGTACAGGGAGAGAGTGAGGGACAGGGAGAGAGTGAGGGACAGGGAGAGAGAAGGACAGAGAGAGAGAGAGGGACAGGGATAGAGAGAGAGATACAGGGAGAGAGAGGGACACAGAGAGGGAGAGAGGGACAGAGACAGAGAGATTGAGAGAGAGACACACAGAGAGGGACAGAGACAGAGAGAGAGAGAGACACAGAGAGTGACGGACAGAGAGAGACACAGAGAGAGAGAGAGAGGGGGACCGGGAGCGAGTGAGGCACAGGGAGAGAGAGAGGGACAGGGAGAGAGTGAGGGACAGGGAGAGAGTGAGGGACGGGGAGAGAGAGAGAGAGAAAGACAGAGAGAGAGTGACAGAGAGAGGGAGAGAGGGGCAGAGACAGAGAGAGATTGAGAGAGAGCGAGAAAGGGAGAGGGAGAGAGGGACAGGGAGAGAGAGGTACAGGAAGAGAGGGAGGGACAGGGAGAGAGAAAGAGGGAGGGAGTGAGGGACAGGGAGAGAGTGTGGGACAGGGAGAGAGAGGGGGACAGGGAGAGAGTGAGGGACAGGGACAGAGTGAGGGATAGGGAGAGAGAGAGAGGGAGAGAGAGAGAGGGACAGGGAGAGAGAGAGGGACAGGGAGAGAGTGAGGGACAGAGAGAGAGAGAGGGACAGGGAGAGAGTGAGGGACAGAGAGAATGTGAGGGACAGGGAGAGAGTGAGGGACAGGGAGAGAGTGAGGGACAGGGAGAGAGTGAGGGACAGAGAAAGAGAGAGGGTCAGGGAGAGAGTGAAGGACAGGGAGAGAGTGAGGGACAGGGAGAGAGAGAGGGAGAGAGAGAGAGTGACAGGGAGAGAGAGAGGGACAGGGAGAGAGAGAGGTACAGGAAGAGAGGGAGGGACAGGGAGAGAGAAAGAGGGAGGGAGTGAGGGACAGGGAGAGAGTGAGGGACAGGGAGAGAGAGAGGGACAGGGTGAGTGAGGGACTGGAAGAGAGAGAGAGAGGGACCGGGAGAGAGCGAGAGAGGGACAGGGAGAGAGTGAGGGATAGGGAGAGAGTGAGGAACAGTGATAGAGAGAGAGGGACGGGGAGAGAGCAAGAGGGACAGGGATAGAGAGGGACACGGGGAGAGAGATAGAGAGAGGGACAGAGAGAGAGAGGGGGACAGGGAGAGCGAGAGAGACAGAGAGAGAGAGAGGGACACGGAGAGAGAGAGGGTCAGTGAGATAGTGAAAGGGACAGAGAGAGTGAGGGACAGGGAGAGAGAGAGGGACAGGGAGAGAGAGAGGGACAGGGTGAGAGAGAGGGATAGGGAGAGAGAGAGAGGGACAAGGAGAGAGACAGGGACCGGGAGAGAGAGAGGGGGACAGGGAGAGAGAGAGAGTGGGACAGGGAGAGAGAGAGAGGGACAGGGAGAGAGTGAGGGATAGTGAGAGAGTGAGGGACAGGGAGAGAGAGCGGGACAGTGAGAGAGTGAGGGATAGTGAGACAGAGGGAGAGAGAAAGGGACAGGGAGAGAGTGAGGGACAGGTGGAGTGTGAGGGACAGGGAGAGAGTGAGGGACAAGAGAGTGTGAGTGTCAGGGAGAGTGTGAGGTACAGGGAGAGAGTGAGGGACAGAGAGTGTGAAGGACAGGGAGAGAGTGAGGGTCAGGGAGAGAGTGAGGGACAGAGAGAGTGAGGGACAGGGAGAGAGAGGGGGACAGGGAGAGAGTGAAGGATAGGGAGAGAGAGAGAGGGAGAGAGAGAGAGGGACAGGGAGAGAGAGAGGGACAGGGAGAGAGTGAGGACAGTGAGAAAGAGAGAGAGAGAATGACAGAGAGAGAGTGACAGAGAGAGGGAGAGAGGGGCAGAGACAGAGAGAGATTGAGAGAGAGAGAGAATGGGAGAGGGAGAGAGGGATTGGGAGAGAGAGGTACAGGAAGAGAGGGAGGGACAGGGAGAGAGAAAGAGGGATGAGTGAAGGACAGGGAGAGAGTGAGGGACAGGGAGAGAGAGGTGGACAGGGAGATTGTGAGGGACAGGGAGACAGAGAGAGGGACCGGGAGAGAGAGAGGTGGACAGGGAGAGAGAGAGAGAGAGAGAGAGGGACAGGGAGAGAGAGAGAGGGACAGAGAGAGAGTGAGGGATATGGAGAGATTGAGGGCCAGGGAGAGAGTGAGTGTCAGGGTGAGTGTGAGGGACAGGGAAAGAGTGAGGGACAGGGAGAGAGTGAGGGACAGAGAGAGTGTGAGGCACAGGGAGAGAGTGAGGGACAAGGAGAGAGTGAGTGTCAGGGAGAGTGTGAGGGACATGGAGAGAGTGAGGCACAGAGAGTGTGAAAAACAGGGAGAGAGTGAGGGTCAGGAAGAGAGTGAGGGACAGAGAGAGTGAGGGACAGGGAGAGAGAGGGGGACAGGGAGAGAGTGAGGGACCGGGAGAGAGTGAGGGATAGGGAGAGAGAGGGAGAGAGAGAGAGGGACAGGGAGAGAGAGAGGGACAGGGAGAGAGTGAGGGACAGGGAGAGAGTGAGGGACAGAGAGTGTGAAAGACAGGGAGAGAGTGAGGGACAAGGAGAGAGTGAGTGTCAGGGAGAGTATGAGGGACATGGAGAGAGTGAGGGACAGAGAGTGTGAAAGACAGGGAGAGAGTGAGGGTCAGGGACAGAGTGAGGGATAGGGAGAGAGAGGGACAGGGAGAGAGAGAGGGACAGGGAGAGAGTGAGGGACAGAGAGTGTGAAAGACAGGGAGAGAGTGAGGGACAAGGAGAGAGTGAGGGACAGAGAGTGTGAAAGACAGGGAGAGAGTGAGGGACAGGGAGAGAGTGAGGGATAGGGAGAGAGAGAGAGGGAGAGAGAGAGAGGGACAGGGAGAGAGAGAGGGACAGGGAGAGAGTGAGGGACAGAGAGAGAGAGAGGGACAGGGAGAGAGTGAGGGACAGAGAGTGTGAAGGACAGGTAGAGAGTGAGGGTCAGGGAGAGAGTGAGGGACAGAGAGAGTGAGGGACAGGGAGAGAGAGGGGGACAGGGAGAGAGTGAGGGACAGGGACAGAGTGAGGGATAGGGAGAGAGAGAGAGGGAGAGAGAGAGAGGGACAGGGAGAGAGAGAGGGACAGGGAGAGAGTGAGGGACAGAGAGAGAGAGAGGGACAGGGAGAGAGTGAGGGACAGAGAGAATGTGAGGGACAGGGAGAGAGTGAGGGACAGGGAGAGAGTGAGGGACAGGGAGAGAGTGAGGGACAGAGAAAGAGAGAGGGTCAGGGAGAGAGTGAAGGACAGGGAGAGAGTGAGGGACAGGGAGAGAGAGAGGGAGAGAGAGAGAGGGACAGGGAGAGAGAGAGGGACAGGGAGAGAGAGGTACAGGAAGAGAGGGAGGGACAGGGAGAGAGAAAGAGGGAGGGAGTGAGGGACAGGGAGAGAGTGAGGGACAGGGAGAGAGAGAGGGACAGGGTGAGTGAGGGACTGGAAGAGAGAGAGAGAGGGACCGGGAGAGAGCGAGAGAGGGACAGGGAGAGAGTGAGGGATAGGGAGAGAGTGAGGAACAGTGATAGAGAGAGAGGGACGGGGAGAGAGCAAGAGGGACAGGGATAGAGAGGGACACGGGGAGAGAGATAGAGAGAGGGACAGAGAGAGAGAGGGGGACAGGGAGAGCGAGAGAGACAGAGAGAGAGAGAGGGACACGGAGAGAGAGAGGGTCAGTGAGATAGTGAAAGGGACAGAGAGAGTGAGGGACAGGGAGAGAGAGAGGGACAGGGAGAGAGAGAGGGACAGGGTGAGAGAGAGGGATAGGGGAGAGAGAGAGAGGGACAAGTGGAGAGACAGGGACAGGGAGAGAGAGGGATAGGGAGAGAGAGAGAGGGACAGAGAGAGTGAAGGACAGGGAGAGAGAGGGACAGAGAGAGAGAGAGAGGGTCAGGGAGAGAGTGACGGACAGGGAGAGAGAGGGACAGAGAGAGAGAGAGGGACAGGGAGAGAGAGAGAGGGACAGGGAGAGAGTGGGGGACAGGGAGAGAGTGAGGGATGGGAGAGTGAGGGACAGGGAGAGAGTGAGGGACAGGGAGAGAGAGAGAGGGACAGGGAGAGAGAGAGGGACTTGGAGAGAGTGAGGGACAGAGAGTGTGAAAGACAGGGAGAGAGTGAGGGTCAGGGACAGAGTGAGGGATCGGGAGAGAGAGGGACAGGGAGAGAGAGGGGGACAGGGAGAGAGTGAGGGACAGGGAGAGAGTGAGGGATAGGGAGAGAGAGAGAGGGAGAGTGAGAGGGACAGGGAGAGAGTGAGGGACAGAGAGAGAGAGAGGGACAGGGAGAGAGTGAGGGACAGAGAGAGTGTGAGGGACAGGGAGAGAGTGAGGGACAGAGAGTGTGAAGGACAGGGAGAGAGTGAGGGTCATGGACAAAGTGAGGGATAGGGAGAGAGAGAGAGGGAGAGAGAGAGGGACAGGGAGAGAGAGAGGGACAGAGAGAGAGAGAGAGAGGGTCAGGGAGAGAGTGAAGGACAGGGAGAGAGAGAGGTACAGGAAGAGAGGGAGGGACAGGGAGAGAGAGAGGGACAGGGAGAGAGTGAGGGACAGAGAGAGTGTGAGGGACAGGGAGAGAGTGAGGGACAGAGAGAGAGTGAGGGGCAGGGAGAGAGAGGGGGACAGGGAGAGAGTGAGGGACAGGGAGAGTGTGAGGGAAAGGGAGAGAGTGAGGGACATGGAGATAGTGAGGGACAGGGAGGAGAGTGAGGGACAGGGAGAGTGTGAGGGAAAGGGACAGAGCGAGGGACATGGAGAGTGTGAGCGACAGGGAGAATGTGAGGGACAGGGAGAGCGTGAGGGTCAGGGAGAGAGTGAGCGACAGGGTGAGAGAGAGGGACAGGGAGATAGTAAGGGACAGGGAGAGAGTGAGGGACAGGGAGAGAGAGAGGAACATGGAGAGAGAGAGAGGGACAGGAAGATAGAGAGGAACAGGGAGAGAGAGGGACAGGGAGAGAGGAACAGGGAGAGAGAGAGAGAGGAACAGGGAGAGAGAAAGGGACAGGGAGAGAGTGAGTGGCAGGGAGAGAGAGAGGAGAGGGAGGGACAGAGAGAGGGACAGGGAGAGCGAGAGAGAGAGGGACAGGGAGAAAGAGGGGACAGGGAGAAAGAGAGGGACAGGGAGAGAGTGAGGGACAGAGAGAGAGAGGGACAGGTAGAGAGAGAGAGGGACAGGGAGAGAGAGAGGTACAGGAAGAGAGGGAGGGACAGGGAGAGAGAAAGAGGGAGGGAGTGAGGGACAGGGAGAGAGTGAGGGACAGGGATAGAGAGAGAGGGACAGGGAGAGTGAGGGACTGGAAGAGAGAGAGAGAGGGACCGGGAGAGAGAGAGAGAGGGACAGGGAGAGAGTGAGGGATAGGGAGAGAGTGAGGAACAGGGATAGAGAGAGAGGGACGGGGAGAGAGCGAGAGGGCCAGGAGAGAGAGGGACACGGGGAGAGAGATAGAGAGAGGGACAGAGAGAGAGAGGGGGACAGGGAATGCGAGAGAGACAGAGAGAGAGAGGAGGACACGGAGAGAGA